>NC_136515.1:3533942-3706442 GCF_053919585.1 Euprymna scolopes | reverse complement strand
GACAAACTGGATGGTTGTAATTAAGTGTTGCACTTGATAGATGATGCTTGTCCAAATGCAGCGATGAAGGGGCAAGAGTAGTGGTATGATGATTCCAATATTTTTCCGATCCTGATACAAATACCGATTCCGATTGTTTACAAATCTCTAAATATTTACTGTTTTTTGATTACCATAAGATCAAAGTGTAGTATCTGTTCCGGCAGATACTGCAAGCAAAGACAATATGTGGGGGCGACCCCACATATAAGACCTTGGTCAATGTAGGGGCAACCCTTCATACCAATTGTCACTATCCAGCTCCCCTACTCCCCGGGGAGTTGGTCCCCACTTCCCCTTCACTCCTCACATTAAAAATCGGCCTTGTGCCTAATTTGCTCAGTGGGGGAGCAAATAAATACCATCTGTTCCGGCAGATACTGCAAGCTATGACTAGCAAAGACCTGATGTGGGGGCAACCCCACATGCCTGACCTTTAACCAGCTCCCATTTCCCACCTCTCGGGAGCTGGTCCCCTTTTTCCCTTCCCCCTCCCTTCACTCCTCACATTAAAAATCGGCCTTGTGCCTAATTTGCTCGGTGGGGGAGCAAATAAATACCATCTTTTCTTCAGATGCTGCACTTCAATTTCTTGTTCTCTGTCAGTGTAGGAGAAATCCTTCACGACTGAGACAATTTTTATTTTTGTTCCTTTTCTCCACGTTAAAAAACGACCCTGGTGTCTAACTCTGTCCCGTGGGGAGGCATTCTAAATAGGAACTGTGCATATATTTTCCCAAACGTAAAAAATCCACTTGTGAGGGATGATTTATCGATTTTAGATTTACTGATCGTTTAAAATCAATAAATATTTTATGATTATTACCAGCAATAATTAAAATCAAATGAAAAAGATAATTAAAGGAATTGTTTTTTGGCATCGGAAAATAGGTGCAATTTTTTTCACTTCCGATTCCGATACCGCCAAAAGTTCTGATTTTTCTTATTCCCAATTCCGATTAATCGTCCCGACACTAGGAAAGAGAAAAGAAAACTTGGGAACTGAATTTTATGGTTCTAATTGAATAGTGGGAGAGGGTCAGATATTCTCGACCAGCGTTTCACAACCTTTTTCAGCAAGCGACCCCCTCCTACTCCTTAGAACACTGAAATACCCCCCCCTTTCTACATGCATCCTTACATAATAACGTTAGTAATAGTGGTAGTATATAATTAAAGCGAAAATAAATACTTAAATATTCATAAAGTTTATTCAACATTATGGGGTTTGGTTCTTGAATTAATTTTTCCAATTAAAAAAAAAAAGTGTTGATGCAATCAATTTCCACATGAATTGCGAATCCAAAAGAAAATGGGTTGAGTTTCATCTCCTCCCTAAAGGATCTCGGGGACTTGTTATACAATAAATTTGACTACCGCCAACCTGAAGTCTCATAATCCGCCCCCAACCTCCCCTTGGGAAATCCTGTTCTAGACTATTCTTCAATTGGAAGGAGACAAACTGGATGATTGTAATTAAGTGTTATACTTGATAGATGATGCTTAACAACGAGAGATGAAAGGATACCGGAAGTGGACTGATCTGCAAATTATACAAGCAAAATGGAGACAGGATATTGCATTGGGACATTTCATTGTGAAGAAAACAATACGATTAACAAGAGAGGATAGGTGAAATATTGAACGGTAACAAGGAAAATGAAAAAAAAAAAAAACATGAACAACTCCCCCCCCCCCCAAAAAAAAACAGTGAAAGAATATAAATGGGTAATAGCAAGACCGTCTTAAAAGACAACGAAGGCCACGGTAATAGTCAGCTAACATACTTCCTAATTTCCGGTGTCTGCTACCGGAAGCAGTAACAAGACAAATGAGTTCCTTCGCTTTTTTTCTCTCTCTCTCTCATGTCTATATCTCCCCTGTGCATGTATTCTTTCTTTATTGCATTTTGCCGATTATTCTTTTTTATTTAATAAAGATTGGAAAGTGTTTTTTCAGCCTTATTTTAAGAATTATTAAAATTAGTTTTATTTTTTTTTAATTGTAGCGTTCGCTACAAATGGCCGGAAAAAATCTTTGGCAGAGACATCTCCTAGCAATCACAGTTTTCAACAGACAGTCGTATAAAGTATGCATAGGCACACAATGTCGTAATTTGCCCATCCGCACACATGCAATAAAGGAACTATGCTGCATTTCACGCGCATTGATACAACAGACGGGAATGTTTTAGAACATGCGTATATAAGATTTTGCCCGTGAAAATCAAATCAGTCCAGGATGCAGTTTTATGAGTAAACACCACTGTTTCCCACCCAGGGCTCATATGCCAGATTCCGTCCTTGTGGGACATTAAAAAACTCAACACGACTTTGCGTGCATCATATTAATTCTCAGCATGGAAAGTTACCATATTGAACAAGAATTATTTCTTCATTTAACAACCTTATTGCGAACTGCTGTTTTCGTATGTGATGAACACGCGCACACGGGTCACGTAGTTTATGACTTTCTTTTTCCTCCAGAAAATAACCACGTGTGTTTCCTCTATTCATGAAAATCAGTATTCATAAACTTTTTTGCCTTTTCCACGAGATACTTATTAGTAAAGACTGTCTAATGAATAGGGCTGTGACAACAGCATATTCTTTTCATTCTCTTGACTCTCTAGTATATATCCGACACAATTAGACACAGCCAATCAACCGAGAACCGAATTAAAAACAAATTTGAAAGCGGTTGCCGTAAGAGCAACTTTACACAAACCGATAAGCATTTGTTCTTCATACATACCACCACATGAACAAATAGATGAAAATGAATTGGAGAACTTAATAGGGCAAATGCCCAAACCCTTTATTTTGCTAGGGGACTTAAATAGTCACAATACCTTATGGGGATGCAAGGAAACGGATAGAAAGGGAAAGAAAATTGAAAATCTAATAAATAAAAATAATCTACGCTTGTTCAACCAAAAAGAAGCCACTCACATCAATCCAACAAATGGAACGCTAAAATAACTGGATACAACATTGAATACTGTTCCCAAAATACCTGGATTCGGCATTAAATAATCCACAAAGGGTTGATATGCCGTTAAACAAAACAAAAAAAAAAAAACGAGAACCACATCAGTCTATATATATATATATATTTTTTTTTTTTTTTACACAGTGATCACCACTTATCAAGGCCCGGAAGCCACTCAGGGATAAGGGTTATATAAAAACATATAAGATATTAACGGATATATACTCAAGAGTATAAAAGAATATGCTGTTGTCATAGCCTTACTAATGAACATTTGTTGCAAAAACCTTGACGTTGAAATAATTTGAATTACTTTTTCTTAAACATGTAAATAAATGTTATTTTATCCCAGTACAAATTACAGCAATCTCGGGTTCTTTGCACCTCCATCCTTGGTCTTGAAAATCGATAGATCCCCATAACCTATAGAATCCACGAAAGCACTTTTTACGCTATATTTTTTTTTTTTTTTTTTTAAATATTGAAGTAAAAACTTTTATTTTTTAAATTTTGTTATTAAAAGTGCAAATAAAAACTAATTATGTTATTTTTTTAAATGTATATATATTAAAAAGTTTAACTCCTGCCCAGGTAACCTACATCTAAAATTTCAAGTGTTTAGACCAAAAATTGGCAGAGGAGTTTGGTTCAACTCTTTCAACTTTGACCTCTTGGCAGCCAAATTTTCGTCCACAAACTGATTAAAAAGCTTGCTACATGTCTGAATACCCTTTATGTAAAATTTTAAATGTTTAGACCCAAAATTGGCTGAATAGTTTGCTAGAGACCGCCAAGGTCAAATCTGTTGATATTTTTTATCCCTTGGCAGCCAAATTTTCCGTCAAAAATCGATTAAAAAGCTTATTCTATGTTTGAATACACTTTATGTAAAATTTCAAATGTTTAGACCAAAAATTGGCTGAGTAATTTGGTAGATACCGCAGAGGTCAAATTTTTTTTTAACTTTGACCCAAATTTTGACCCCTTAACATTTATTGTTTTGGGCTCAAATCAAATTAAAAAGTTTGCTCCATGTCCCAGTAACCTACATCTAAAATTTCAAATGCTTAGACACAAAATTGGCAGAGGAGTTTTGTAGAATTTTCAAAGGTCAAATCGTTGAACTTTAACCCTTTGACAGCTAAATTTCTGGCTGAAAACCGATTAAAAATATTTTCCCAAATCTCGAGTCTGTAGAATGAAAATTGATAGAGTAGTTTGGTAGGGAAATGTACACACACACACGCGCAGACAATTTCACTTTTATAGATATACATAGATTTTTCAATAATGTCTTTTTCTTATAATTTATTTCACTAAATAGGAATACAGACGAACCATATAAGTGAAGGAACTGATTTGCCTTGTCACCGCTTCTGGTAGCAAACACCAGAAGTTAGGAAGTATGTTAGCTGACTATAACCAATAAAAGTACTTATGCAGAGAAGTTACTGTGCTGAAATAATAATGTTATTATTTAGAAACCCATTCTTGACATGGGGAGGGTGGTTAGTAACTGATCATCATTTTAATGTTTCTTAATAAGTTAAAATAGATTTAAGATTTTTAAATAAAAGTTTGACATTTACTTATGTTATTACGGCTTTCATAAAATTAAAAGATTTTTTTATTCTTTTTTTTTTTTTTTTTTTTTTTTTTTTTCCCCAGAAACGTGGAAATCGAAAAGGTGAAATCTTTTTGAACAGTATACGTGGCGTGGAAGAGGTCGAGAACCTTTCGTTAGACTTAAACAACAATGTCTTTCAGGTAAAGATTATTTTTTTTTGTTTTCTTTAAATTGCATTTACTTGGACATTATGAAATCTGTAAAAATATTTAAGAGTGGGTGAGAGGAGAAAAAGGTAGAGCGGAATGGTATGGGTAACGTTGACACGTTTAACGCTGGCTACAGAAATAAAATGGAGTCCAGAATAGTTTTATATAAAAACGGAAACTAAAATTAAAACGAAATATGAAACCAACATACTTGTAGTGGACTGGTGGATATATTATATATATCGACCAGTCGTACAAAATAGGATAAATGAATTGAGTTGAGAAAGAAACGAACAACGCGTTTATTGAAATAAACGAACTAGAATTTATTTCATGAGTAAACAAATTAAATGAAAGGGTACATCATGTGTTTAGTTTGGCGTGCGTCTCTCGCTGTTAGCTGGTGAGAGGGAAAGTCTATTGTTGGAGAGAGAGAGAGAGAGAGAGAGAGAGAGAGAGAGAGTCAATCCAGTTTGGCATGCATCTCTCGTTGTTAGCTGGTGAGAGGGAAAGTCTATTGTTGCAGAGAGAGAGAGAGAGAGAATGAGAAAGTCAATCCAGTTTGGCATGCGTCTCTCGCTGTTAACTGGTAAGAAGGAAAGTCTATTGTTGTAGAGAGAGAGAGAAAGAGAGAAAGTCAATCCAGTTTGGCGTGCATCTCTCGTTGTTAGCTGGTGAGAGGGAAAGTCTATTGTTGTAGAGAGAGAGAGAGTGAGAAAGTCAATCCAGGCCATGGAGAGAGAAAGCGTGTAAGGTGTACGTACTGTCTGTTGGCTCTTGCCCCACACATAGTAGGAGGGGACGTGAAGCGTGCCGGCGCACGCTACGAAAGGTGCGGTTCGTCCGTCGACCGCCCAGGTCGGGAGCTGAATCGAAAAGAAGGAAAAAGCTTAGGTCTGTTGGTTTTGGAGTTGTTTCCGGTGGTCTTTTGCGCATGTGTTGATTTCCTTTAAAGGGAAGTGACGTTGCGCACATGTGCGTACATGTGCGCACATGTGTGTACATTAGTATGTGTGTATGTACATGAACGTGAATATATGTACGTGTGTGTACGTAGGCGCGTATATTTGTGTGTGCGTATGTGTATGACAAGAAAAGTGGCTTGAGATGTGAACGCGTGTTTTGTGTGAGACTAGAACAGGCTTGCACATACTACTTCAATAATTTTTTAAACTTTGAACTAATAATTACACAAGACAGCTTTTTGTTTCTTTTTTTTTAATAAAATAAAAAAATTTCTTTGGAATAAAATAATTATCTTTTATTTCTGTGTCTGGTGCTAAAAATGTAAAAATTGTTGTTAATTTTGTGAATAAGATGTTTGGTAATTTGCAAAAATGAGTTTATTTTAATTTATGCTGCTTTTTACAAACTTTACTTTAGAGAAGAAGTTCTATTTTTTTATTCAATTTTCACCCCAAAGAAGGTACAATGCCACTTTGAAGTAGGGGGCTACTATCAAGGACATAAATTGCAGGGATTCTATGTAGGGAGTTGAGCAGCAAGATGTCTATTTACATTATCTTTATATTTATATATATATATATATATATATATATATATATATATATATATATCTATATATATATATATATATATAGAGAGAGAGATATATATATATATATATATAAAGTACGTCCAAGGATGGAGTACTGCTGCCACATCTGGGCAGGAGCTGCTAAAAACAGCCTATCCTGCCTTGACAGAGTACAAAATAGACTTCGTGGCTTAGTGGGGGATGCCCTTTTCTCTATCCTGCAACCTCTCTCCCACAGAAGAGACATTGCGAGCCTGTCTTTGTTTTATCGTTATTTCCATGGCAAGTGCTCGTCTGAGCTCCAATCTCTGATCCCCACTCGCCAATCTTTCACGATAAACACCTGTCTAGTTGAAACCACTGTCAATAATTTTCCCCACTCTTTATCTGTGCCTAAATCAAAACGTAGATTCCATGAACAGAGCTTCTTTCTTAGAAGTGCATGCCTGTGCAACTCTCTTCCGTTTGCCTGTTTCTCACCTGACTACAACTTGGATGTCTTCAAGTCCAACATAAACAAATTCCTGATGAACCGCTCCCTTAAGTAAGACACTTTATCAAATCTCCAATACTAACGATTACTACGATACTATCACATTGATGACTGTACATGGAATAACCCTTATCCTTGAGTGACCTCCGGGCCTTGATAAGTGGTGACCACCATGTAAAAAATTAAAAAAAAAAAAAAAAAAAAAAACTTATATTAACTTCTGCATGTCAGTACAGTTGGGGAAGCAGAATCCCGGAAGGGAGTTCCAAAGTCTAACAGATCTGGGGAAGAAGCTATTGGAGTAGAAGGCTTTCTTACACCTTGAGATCTGTACTGTGAAGGGGTGGGATTTAGCTGCTTGTCGGGTTTGTCAGGGGTATTTACGTTGAGGTGGTTCAAGTGCTTGTTGCTTGTCAGAGCATCCACCATAAACATACTTGTAAAACAAGCAGAGGGGATGCAACATTACGTCGATGGGACAGAGGCTGAAGCTTATATGACAGTTCAGGACCTATCAGGTTTGGTAACTCTTTTAAGCTCTGTCCAGGAATGAGAGACTAGTAGCAGATGCACGAGCCCAAATGTGACAACAATACACCATACATAGTTCTATATAAACTCTCACAAAAGAACTTTCAAAAGAAAGAACTCTCAAATATTAGAGGAAGTTAATTTTGCTTACCAAAAAAAGGGGAAGAGTATCTCACTTCTGCTAAACTGACTTTCTTAAACAAGAAAAACACCTTCCAGAGCAACCGTTTTTTTTTTTTTTTTTTGTTAATCACACAAGAAACCGACTAAGTATTTCTTTGTTATATTTGGAATTGTAATATATATATATATCTATAATATAAAGCTCTGTGTGTGTGTGTGTGTGTGTCTGGTCACGAATAGGCTCCTATATGGTTTCACTATTTTAAAAAAACTGATTACATATAATGATAGAAGATGTATCGAGACACAGGAATGGGTATGTTTGATCTGGCAGAACGGTGGTTCATTAAAATTGTGGGGTCTGCATTCACACCTGGTCCACAAAGTATGGAAATAAAAAATTTTAAAATTACAAAAAAAAAAAAAAAACGTTTACAAGTTACAAGTGTTTTTGATATAAATGTACATAATACTTTGATAAGTATGTTTTAACTAAAATAGGGATGGTATAATAAAATTGTGGGGTCTGCATTCACGCCTGACATCCATAGAATGGAAATAGGCACAAACTTTAATAAAGACTTTTCATATCTATCTGCATAAGTATACTTTGATAATTATGTTTCAGTTTGAAGAAATATGGTATAATAAAATTATGGGGTGGTCGTTCGTGCCTGACCTCCATAGAATGGAAATATGTCACAAAGTTTAACAAGGTTTTTTAATATAGATCCACAGAATACTGTGATAAGTGTTTCAGTGTGAACAGGTATGGTATAATAAATTAAGGGGTTTATCTATTTTATTTTTACTTTCATCATATTTTGCTTTGGTTTTGATACCCCCAAATTCGAAGCTATCTCTTTACAACCCTTCCTTTTCATAACCTATCATACTTTCATAAATCAGAGTTCATTTTCTGTACGCTGTTTTTGAACCCAGTCAACGACGGGTACTTTTGCTAGTATATATATATATATATATTTGATTGGATGCAATAATTGCCTTTGTTTGGTTTGTGGCTATTTTTATCCAAAAAAGATGATTGCTCTTAAATAAAAGTGTTTTTTCTTTTACTGTACAAGTTAGAAATAACCTTCCAAATAATTTCTAACAAATGCTATGGTCTTACCTTGGAGTTCCTGGGATAAATTCAATGTTTACAGTATTTTTTTTATAAAATTGTTTGGTGAAAAAGCTCGGTCTGTATTTTGCGTAAGTATCTTCAATATAAATGAAACTGTTAATTTCTTCTTTTCTCTTTTTTTTTTTTTTTTTAATAAAAATAATAAAATAAAAATTTCAGTTTATTGGGTAGTATGCTGTTTTGTATTTCTGTTATATACTGGGACTCTATGCAAGTAAGTATAGATTATGTTAACTAGTATGAGTTTTGGCAAGGGTTACATTAATTGCATGTCAGAATAACCTGGTGGTAAACAGAAATGAACCCAGTGCACCCAACTAGTGAGACGCTTAGGGTCAAGCAGAGCTCTCCAGGCAAAACACGTTAGAAGTATATATATTATTCCGTAATTGGAATTCAATTTTGAGATGAGCATTATATATATTAATTTACTTTTTATTTCGGATTATTATTCTCATCTTTATTGGTTGTTGTTTTTCACGATATTTCGGCCAAGTATTCCTCTGGCCTTCATCAGGTGGTAACCGCGACGGATAGGAACTTCGAATCTCCCAACTGCATTCTCAGCAATCACTGCCATCCGTAGTTGTTGTCGTGCCACCCCGTTTTTGGCCAAGTAAACCTCTGACACGCTTTGGGTGGGATTGATGTTGTAATAGTCTCACCAGGTTTTGGCCAAGTAAACCTCTGGCCGGCTTTGGGTAGGATTGAAATCGCTATCTTCAGACAATGTCCATCTGGAACTAAAGATGAAAACAACCAATAAAGATGAGAATAATAGTCCGAAATAAAAATAAATTAATATATATAATGCTCATCTCAAAAATGAATTCCAATTAAGGAATAATATGTATATACCAATCAGTATGGACCCGACTATGGAAGATCAGATAATAAATAAACTTGGATTTATAAGACCAAAAAATTCAACCTTGATCGCCCTTCGGGGCACGTGGCGCAGTTGGTAGAGACGTTGAATCTCTATGATTCCAGATGGACATTGTCTGAAGATAGCGGTTTCAATCCTACCCAAAGCTGGCCAGAGGTTTACTTGGCCAAAATCGTGGTGAGACGACAACAACTACGGATGGCAGTGATTGCTGAGAATGCAGTTGGGAGATTCAAAGTTCCTATCCTGACGAAGGCCAGAGGAATAGTTGGTCGAAACGTCGTGAAAAACAACAACCAATAAAGATGATTGGTTTGGTTGGTTGTTTTTGTTTTACGGCATATCAACCTTTTTCAGGTTATTTAATGCCGAATCTAGTTATTTTGAGGAACGATTTTTAATGGAGTATATTTGTTTTTTAAGTCGGATTCTATTTAACCCATAGTTGGGACCCTAACAGGTACTACCACTCCGGGTCAGAGTGGACCTGGGAGCAATGGGAATTAAAGCGTGGCTCCACACTCGCCAAGGCCCGCAAGCTGGGGCCTCACCATTGGATATAGTTTTAGATCATATCCAGGACCCCAATAAAGATGAAAACAACAACTAATAAAGATGAGAATAATAGTCCGAAATAAAAATAAATTAATACGTTAGAAGTAGGTGTTAAATCATGTCGCGTATTTGACTCGAGTTTTAATATGAGGAAGCCACAGGAGACATGCTGATGATGTAGAAATATAAGAAAAAAATTGCCTCGAGACCTGTCCATTTGTCAACTATTTTTTAGGCTAAGTAAAGAAGAAGAAAAAATTATGCAAAAAGGAATTAATTTTAACCTTTCTTTTATAAGGAATTTGCGGGGGGGGGGGGCTGACCTTGCTGGCCGTAAAATACACTTGATATATTTTAAATCATTTTATTAAAATTGTTAGGTGTTTACGGTATCCTTTTATTAAGTTGTTGCGTGTTCACGGCATCTTTTTTTTTTAAATTGTTAGGTGAAAGTACAAAATCGTTTTAAAAAGACTAATTCGTATTTTGCATAAGTGCCTTGTTTTTTTGGGTTTTTTTCTTACAAAGGAGTCATCTCTTATCAAGGCCCAGAAGCCACTCGAAGATAAGGGTTAAAATAAACACATACATCTCAGAGGCACGTATATATACACACAAGTATATAATGTATACATATATATACACAGGTTATATATATAGACAACAATACAATTCAACCGTCTGTCTATCTAGCTATATATATATTTTTGTTTTTTACATGGAGTTCACCACTTATCAAGGCCCAATGGCCACTCGGGGATAAGGGTTATTGTGTGTCCAGTAATCAAAGGGATAGTGTAGCAATAGTATTGGAGAATTGGTAAGGTGTCATTACTTAGGGGGGGGGGCCGTTCATCAGGAATTTGTTTGTGTTGGACTTGAAGATATTCAGGTTGAAGTCGGGAGGGAAACAGGAAGGTGGAACAGAGTTCCACAGGCGTGCAGTTCTAAGAAAGAAGCTTTGTTCATGGTATCTACGTTTTGATTTAGGTACAGATAGGGAGTGGGTAAAATTATTGACGGTGGTTTCAGCTAGTCGGGTGTTTTTTGAGAAAGATTGGCGAGGGGGGACGAGAGAATGGAGCTCAGACGAGCACCTGCCATACAGTGCTCTGCAAAAGTTTACAATACACATTTGAAATGTTAGTTTTTGTATTTCTAGCTTCCAAATGGTAATTAAACATTTTATAAACATAGAAAATGTATTTAAGCTAAGATAGGAACAGTAGGAAAAATAAAAAATTACAATTTAACACAACACGAAGATAAAACTCAATAAGGGAACGCCACAATGAAAGGGGGGGATTTTGCTGCTTGTTAGGTTAGTCATGGGTATATAAGTCAAGGGGGCACAAATGCTAAGAGTTCATCAGAGCACATTCCATTAAAGTACTTGTAAAACAGGCACAGGGATGCAACATTGTGGTGATGCAACAGAGGTTGGAGCTTGGTTGATAGTGAGGAATCTAATAGATTTGAGATTCTTTTTTTTTTTTTTTTAATCCCTTGTCAAAGAGTGAGAGACTAGTGGTAGATGCACCAGCCCAGATGTGGCAGCAATACTCCATGCATGGGCGAATGGTGACCTTATAGAGATACAGGATATTCTCAGGTGTAATTTTCTAGCACATTAGAGGGAGCCTATCTTCTTTGCAGCAGCGTTTGCAATGTCCTCAATGTATTTCAATTTGTGTTGCTTGTGAATGTTGAACCAAGGAATTTGACCAATGAGCTCTCAGCTAGGGTATCGTTAGTCCTGAGAAGGTTTGTTGTAATTGTTATAGGAAAAAAGCTTTTTATTGCTTCTGGGCAACGTCAAATAGAACAAAACAATGACTTTCTTGAATGCAGGTCATTCCGTTCCCTCCACCCGCTTTCACAATATGAAGAGAAATTATGTTAATAATGAAAATAGTCCAAAGGGATGAAATATGTTGTAATTCGCATTTATTGATTGCGTACATTGGCCAGTTGAACCACAAATCCTGTATCGTCCATTCGCTTACCAAATATACGAGGTGCCTTCAATAAGTTTCCAGACATTTTTTTGTATGGGCATTTTTATTGATAGTGCACACATGAAACTTGTCCCCTTTGAAGTAATCTTCTTCGGCTTCAATGAACTTTCATCGTTCCAACAATTTCTAGAAGGCTCCATGGAAATCCTCTTGTGTGAACGTGTCTTTCATCACCTCAATTCTCTCATAATGACAGCCTCTAAGTTTTTCTGGAGCTTAGAGAATAACCAAAAGTCACATGAAGCAAAGTCTGGACTATAGGAAGGGAGAAAACCTGTCTTGATGCTCATCTTGGTCAAATAGTCTGTGATAAGAATGGCATACTCTTGGAACAAATTTTGTGCAAATCTTTCGCATCTTCAGTTCCTCGTGAAAAATTGTGTATACAGTTCCCACACTGACATCAAACTACGCACTTATTGTTTCTATAGACACATGACGGTCCTTATCTATGAAATTTTTTATTTGACCGATCAACTCTAGTGTTCTGATTTCCTTACTCCTCCCACACCTCTCATCATCCCTCACAGACTCCCTGCCCTCTTTGAATCCTTTTTGCTTCTCAACAGCTGATGCTCGCTTCATGCAAGATGGTCCAAATGTAGTCTGAAGTATTCCGTGCGTTTCTGTGGAATTTTTTCCAAGTTTAGAACAGAATTTTATTGCGTATCATACTTCTAAAGTCTCCCCAGATCCAGATTGAATTTTTGAAATTCATCAGATGTGACAATCAGGCTTTAGTAGGGTGTATTTCAATTCCTGATGTAGCTGTTTATTTGAACCTGAAATCATTAAAAATTGGTCAGGCATCTCATAAGATGTATAGCAATAACATACTGAAATTTCAAGAGTCTACAACAATTTTAAATGCCTGTACGAAAAAAGTTTTGAAACTTATTGAAGGCACATTGTATGTCTTCATTCCGCTATAGACTTGGGTTTCTGCTAAATTGATTGATAAACGATTTCTAGCTGGTATTATTGTAATCACTGATATTTAAACTCTTTTTATGAAGAACTAATTAAAGGGGAGATAATCATTAATAATTTTACGAAAATAGCAGACAAGACATTTTGCTGTTAAAATGTATTTCTTTTTCTTGTTAAAGGTCGTTTTCTAAGGTTTCTGCCTTTCAGCCTCAAAGTTTACTTTGGAAGTCAATTTCTGAAAGCCGTCCAACACATTCCAGCATTTTAAAACATAAAATCATAAAATATATAAAACCAAATATGATGACTTTTTCCTTGTGATTTTTTTTTTTTTTTTCCAGTTAAGTAAAATCAAATGTTGAATGTCGTCACCATTTTTTTTTTTTTTTTTTCTTTTCAGGTTGTTTACCTGGAATCCAACGATTGCTACACGCTGTACATTGTTGCTGAGACGAAGCGGCAAAGAGAAACTTGGATTCAAGCTCTTAGATTGGGTGAGAATTTTTCACAAAATTTTTGAGAAACAGAATTCATTTCAGATGGTGCCAGACGGCGTGGGGGTCTGAGGAAGGTTTGAACTGTGACAAACAAGGTTCAGGCACAACAGTTACATTCTATCCCACCTTTATTGATCTTGTAATAAACGATTGAGACCCAACACGTTGTAGACTCCGTCGCAAAGGAGACCAAGACAGGGAACACTTTTTACTGTTGAAACAACATTTATTCTCGAATAAAATGTAACCTTCGGTCTGCACGTGGTCTTCTTTTTATAGTCTTTTTTTTTTTTCTGTGATGTCACTTTGCACACGGCTCCATATTTGCATATAGTGGCCATATGTTCTGTCACACTCTATTTTACATATTTCAAAAAAAAAAATTCAGTTTAAAGCAAAATGTATTATGACTAATGTAGGCCAAAATCAGATCATCACATAATCGTCGGCGCTCAAGGCTTTTGTGTCGGCTTTCATGGGGAAGGTTTCATACACACCACACTATTCAAGTATGACCTATTTAAGTTTTCGATGAACACCAGATTCCATAAATACTAGTTACTGACACGGGGAGGTAGCTTATAATGGAACCTAGAACCAAGCCAACAAGAATATGTGAAATTTGTTTTTTTTGTTTTTTTTTACATAGGCATCACCATGTTTTAAGGCCAAGAGGCCACTCGAGGATAAGGGTTAAAGAGTGTACAGTAGAAATTGGACAATATAGTAACCATTAGTAATGGAGATTCGGTAAATTTGTTAACTTATATGGAACGGTTCATCAAAAACTTGTTTACATTAGACTTGAAGACAACCATATTGTAGTCAGCTGGAAAGCAGGAAAACGGAAGATAATTCCACATGTGTGCAGTTCTAAGAAAGAAGCTTTGTTCATGGAATCTACGTTTAAGTTTAGGCACAGATAAAGACTGGGGGATATTAGTGATAGTGTTTTCTGCTAGACTGGTGTTTCTTGTGAAAGTCTGACGAGTGGGGACCATAGATTGGAGCTCAGCCGAGCACTTGCCATGAAAATAGCGATAAAGCAGAGACAAACTTGCAACATCTCTTCTATGAGAAAGAGGTTGCAGGGAAGAGAAAAGGACATCTCCTACGAGGCTACGAAGTCTATTTTGAACTCTATCAAGGCAGGATAAGTCCTTTCTAGCAGCTTCTGCCCAGATATGGCAACAGTATTCCATCCTTGGACGTACCTGGCTCTTATATAGATAGAGGATTGCATGAGCAGTGAGATATCTACTGGATCAATAGAAGCATCCCACCATTTTTCCAGCAGCCTTGGCAATGGATTTAATGTATGTGTTTCATTTAAGATCAGGAGTAAAGGTCAAGCCCAGAAACTTGTCAAAACATAAGGCCTCCCCAAGACAAGAGCCATTCATTTCAATTGATGCCAAATAAGGATCAGAGCGTTGATGATGTAAAAATAAAAGCTTGGTTTTAGATGCATTAGAAGTAACAAGCCACCTTTTTCCCCATTGTACCACTTGCTCAAGATCAGAGGAGAGAGAATCAGAGAGAACTTGGTCATTTACGGTCTTAGATGTGTTACCATAGATAGTATTGTCATCAGCATAAATGTCTATGAATGATGTAAGGATGTGATTTGGAAGATCATTAATGTTGATCAGGAAGAGAGTTAGGCCCAGGATGGACACCTGAGGGACTCCAGTATTAATACTGAGAGCTTCTGATTTCTGCCCATCAACCACTACTCTTATGAGCCTATCAGAGAGAAATGATTTAATAATTGAGAAGACATTTCCAGCTATACCGTAGCTGGAGATCTTGTGAAGTAAACCTTTATGCCATACTCTATCAAAGGCCTTTGATATGTCAAGAGCAATTGTCCTAGAAAGGTAGCCTCTGTCGAGAGTTTCGCTAATCCTATGAGATATAACTGTAAGCACATCTGCTGTAGATCTAGCAGAACAGAAACCATATTGCGTGTCACTAAGGTTATTTTTGCTGAGATGGTTGATTACTTCTCTATTTAACACAGATTCCAGCAACTTATTCATGACGCACAGGAGACTTATTGGCCTGTACTGAGAGAGATGAGCAATTACCTGAATTCTTAAATACAGGGCATACTGATGAGATTTTCCAGAGTGATGGGAAGCTGTTCTTAAGACACCATTCAAGCAGTTTTGTAAGGATGGGCGCTAGTTCTGGTTGAAGTCTTTTGAGTACTATAATTGGAATACCGTCAGGGCCGATTGCTTTACTGGAATCAAGGTGTTGCATTACCGAATGTGATTCCCTTTATTTTCCTCAATTTCTGTCTTTTATAATGCATTTAAATTTTGTCAATGTGAAAAAAAACCCACCAAAATACAGTAAATTCTATGCTGACTTCCATAGGATAGCGAATGAAGTCTAAAAAAAAAGCCATGCATCAAATATTACTGTTATTTTTTTTTTTTTTCATTTGTAAAACTTTATCATTTTCTGAAAAGCCAAAAACCAAACCAAACACTATGAATTAATATTTGAAGATATAAAGAACTTGAAGCATTAAATTTTTTTACCAAAATGACTGGATTAACTCAAAAAGGTTTTCTTTTTTTTTTTTTTTTTTTTTTACCAAGGAATCATCACTTATCAAAGCCCAGAGGCCACTCGAGGATTAAGGTTAATGAGTTTACAGTAGTCAATGGGACAATATCATAGTAATCGTTAGAAGTGTAAATTTGGTAAATTGGATTACTTAAAGGGAACGGCTCATCAAGAACTTGTTTACATTGGACTTGAAGACAGCCAGATTGTAGTCAGCTGGAAAGCAGGTGAGCGGAAGAGAGTCCCACAGGCGTGCAGTTCTAAGAAAGAAGCTTTGTTCATGGAATCTACATTTAGGTTTAGGCACAGATAAAGAGCGGGGGGGGGGAAATTATTGATAGTGTTTTCAGTCAAAAGCCAACAATCAATCACCCTTTACTTGACCTTGAACTTGAGCATAACAACAAACGCCAGTCTCAACAAACATTTGGACAAGGGAGTTTACATTGGAAACCGATCAAAACCAGTCTTTGAACTAAGTGAAAAACATTAGCACATATCAAGTCCAAAATGATTTCATTGAACCAGAATGTTTTCTTTTTTTTTTTTTTCCATTTTTGACGACAAGGTCGGTCTAAAATTTCTGTCCCTTTCCCAAGACACACACACATACACACAATTTAATCCTCTAAACATCTAAAAGTCCAACATAAGCAAACTCCTGACAAACCGCCCCCTTAAGTAAGACACTCTATTAAATCTCCAATACTAATGATTACTACAATACTATCTCATTGATTACTGTACACGCAATAACCCTTATCCCTGAGTGGCCTCCGGGCTTTGATAAGTGGTGACCCCCATGTAAAAAAAAAAAAAAAAGTTGGGGTTATATATCCTTAAAACACTATATGGTTAAAAACTGCTGGCCTAGAAAGTGATGATCACTTTACATGAAATTTAAAACTGATCCCCCCCTCCCAGCCTAATTTATCGAGGCCAGGAAGCTACTCAAGGATAAGAGTTAATGGGTATCATAGTGGAAATTTGATCCTTTTTTTATTTAGAAGACGGCTCTTCAAGAACCTATTCGTGTTGGACCTGAAAACGACCATGTCATAGTTAGCTGGGAAGCAGCTGTGTGGTATCGTGTCCCACAGACAAAAAAAAGATTCTGTTCATGCAATTTTTGCTTAGATTCAGCCACAGATAGATTAAGGGAAATTGCTGGTAGTTATTGTAGCTAGTCAAGTGTTTTGCCGCGAAAGACTTACCCAGAGGAACCATAGAGTGAAGCTCAGTCGAGCACCTGCCATGAAAATAACGATAAAGCAACGTGAAACATTTTTTTTTTTTATGAAGAGAAAAGCACATGACTCACCAGATGCCAAAGTCGGTTTTGTACCCTGTCGAGGCAGGAGAGGATGCTCTTAGCAGCTCCTCCCCAAATGTGGCAGCAGTACACCATCTTATGACAAACTTAGCTCTTATACAGATAGAGGATTGCATTGGCAGTGAGATATCCTATTGTAGCGGTAAAATGATTCAACCATTTTCCCAACGGTCTTCGCAACGGATTTGATGTATCTGCTCCATTTTTTAAAATTATTATTACATTTTCACCCCAAACAAGGCACATTGCCACTTTGAAGTAGGAGGCTGCTATCGGGGACATAATCTACAGAGATACTATGTGGGGAGTTGGGCAGCAAGATGTCAGTTCACGTTACACTTGAACTTCTGCATGTCAGTACAGTTGAGGAAGCAGGAGCCCAGAAGGGAATTCCAAAGTCTAGCGGTTCTGGGGAAAAAACTACTAGAGTAGAAGGCTCTCTTACATCTAGGGATCTCTACTGTGAAGGGGTGGGATTTAGCTGCTTGTCGGGTTTGTCAGGGGTATTTACGTCGAGAGGGTACGAGTGCTTGCAGTTCGTTGGAGCATTCACCGTTAAAGTACTTATAGAACAGGTAGAGGGATGCTACATTTCGTCGATGGGACAGAGGCTGAAGCTTAGATGACAGTTCGGGATTAGGTTGGCGACTCTTTTCTCAGATCAGGAGTGAAGGTCAATCCCAGAAGCTTATCAAAACATTAATCAAGAATAATTTATTGTTGTTTTTGTTTATTGGTCTTACGACAAAGGAGGGATTACACCTAGCAATTCACATTGGTATGAACTTTTCTCAATAACCATGCTTTGGATTTTTAAAAAAATTTTCAAACATTAGTCATGGTAAATGTAAATTTTTGCCAGAACGGACTTTCCAGGATAACTCTTTATTATTTATTTATTTTTTTTTTTTTAAACTTTTGCACAAACATTAGTCATGATGAAAGTAAATTTTGCGCTTTTGGAGAGGGGACCCTCTATGCTCGGCTTGTTAAAATGTTATCGATTGTTCAACAAAATGATTAATTTGCATAACCAGGTATGACTCTCTTTATTGTCCCAGATTTTGTCCATGTTTCCCCACAGATATAACATAAGTTTTCAGCATTTTGACTGGCTTGGCCACCCATTATCTTCTGGCGTCAATGAGCAATTCAACGTTTGCATCAGTTCTGTTATACATCTACCTAATTTCCTGATCACATTAATAGCGACCTGAGTATCGGAGGCAATCGAACGTTCACTGCAAAAGGATGGAGATTAACAGTATCCAAAACACCCCATCTTGCCTTGATAAAGTTCGAAACTGGCTTTTTCTCTTTTCTGCATCCTCTTTCACACAGAAGAGATACTGTGAGCCTGTCTCTCTCTGCTCCCGTTATTTTCATGGCAAGTGCTCGTCTGAGCTCCAATCTATAGTTCCCCCTTGCTAAACTTTCACAAAAAACACTCGACTAGTTGAAACCACTATCCACAATTTCCCCCACTTTCTATCTGGGCCTAAATCTAAACGCAGATTCCATGAACAAAGCTTCTTTCCCAAAACTGCTCGCTTGTGGAACACTGTTCCATTGGCCTGCTTCCCAGTTTAATACAATATGGTAGCCTTCAAGTCCAATGAAAACAAGTTCTTGTTGAGCTGTCCTCTTAAATAATCCAAATTCTATCCAATTTACACCATTAACGATTACTAAATTACCACCTTATATTTATTAATCCTTATCCTCGAGTGGCCTTCAGACCTTGATAAATGGCGATTTCCTTGTAAGGAAAAAAAAACATTGTCTTAATAGCACCCAAGATGAGAAAATACTGCAAATTGATTTAAATTTTCTTAGAATTTTATTTTATTTTGTTTTGTGTTTGCAATTTTATTTTATTTATTTTTTTATTTCTTTAACAGCATGTAAAAATTGATTTCGATTTTCTAACAAAATTTATTTTTTTTTGTTGTGTTTTTTTTAACAGCATGTAAAGACAAGCACTCCTCATTTTTCCAAAAATATCATCCAGGAGTATGGACAAAGAGCTTAGACAAGTATACATGCTGCGACCAGATAGATCGAAAGGCACCTGGGTGTGAATTGTCTTTTATTGAAAGACACGGTAAGTTCAGTTTCCGAATTTTTTAGGATTGGCTATTCATATTATTTGAATTCTTTGGACCGTTCTTTTCATCTTGAATTACATTTTTACAATTCTTGGCCTTTTGGTGTCAAGATCAAAGTGTAGTATCTGTTCTTCAGATGCTGCACTTCTATTTCTTGTTCTCTTTCGGTGGAGGAGAAATCCTTCACGACTGAGACAATTTTTATTTTTGTACCTTTTCTCCACGTTAAAAAAACGACCCTGGTGTCTAACTCTGTCCCGTGGGGAGGCATAGTAAATAGGTACATTTTTACAACGTTTCGGTTAATGTAACCTCCGACCTTCTCCAGGTGTATCTTGTTGAACTAGGGAAATCTTTCTGTTGAATTCCAGAATCTGCATGGAATTTTAAAATTAATTTTTTATTTAATCCACTTAGCTGTCATTGTGCTCTCGTTCTGTCAGCCATAACTCGGTAGATGTCCTAAGTAATTTGCAATTGTATTTTGATTGAACTTTAAGGATTGAACTTCCAACCTCCAGAAGAGTGTAACTTTACAACTGAATTTTACCAAGTACTTTATCTATTATACGGATTCCCGAGTTCTACAGAAAGATTCCAGAGTTTGTCAAGATATACTTCGAGAAGGTCGGCTATTACATCAGCCAAAACATTGTGACGAACATGCACGGAAGTGCACGAGAATTGTGTGTCAGTGTATGTCAGGCCTACCTGCGGCGAAAAGCGAACTTGGTAGACTTTTGATTTCAAATCAAAAGTCTACCAATGAGCTACATCCATCCTACCCACAGCGACGATTGAGTTTTACTTAAAGCTATATAAAACAAGCCAATAAGTCATTTGGGGGCAGTTGAAAAAGATTGCTCTGTGTTCTTGCATTCGTAATCATGTCGTGGCATGTTAATTTGACAGTTTTGTTTGGGATCATGTCATGTTGATCAACAGTGTTGTTCGGGATTGTGTCGTTTCGAGTCGAATTGATAGTATTGTTTGGGATTGTGTCATGCCGAATCGTCGGAGGTGTTCGGGATTGCGTGGACTAACTTGTTCGGGACCGTGCTGCCATGTATAACATAAATATATATATATACATACTTGTGTTTCTTTTTTTTTTTTTTTTTTTTTTTTTTTTTTTTTTGCGTTCTCTCTTCCCTCATGAAGCAACATAACACTCAAGGTGAGTTCGGGACAAGATCAAAGTGTAGTATCTGTTCTTCAGATGCTGCACTTCAATTTCTTGTTCTCTGTCAGTGGAGGAGAAATCCTTCGTGACCGAGACAATTTTAATTTTTGTTCCTTTTCTCCACATTAAAAAAACGACCCTGATGTCTAAATCTGTCCCGGGGGTGGGGGGTGGGGGGTGGGCATTGTGAATAGGAACACTCAAGATGAGAACAGTAGTCCAAAGAATCCAAATAATTTGATTGTTTTTATTAGTTTTCTTTTTAAAGCAAATAATTAAATAACAAATCCCCACAACACATCCACTGGATTGATGGAACTTTCTGGTTGTTTCGCAGTGGTCACAAGCAACGTAGATACTGGTCATTACTAAAATGGGTGACCATTTAGTAATGGCAGGTACTGCGAGTGCTCTGGAGAGCTAAATGTCTTGGTTTCGATTCTAGCTGATGGCACCAAAGTCATTTTTTTTTTACTTTTAATTTCTCTGATTAGTGGCAACATTAATAATCAATAGCTTTTATATTTCCTTCTTTTGTTTTTGCATTGGATGATTAACAAGTCGATACATTATCTTTTGTCAGCTTCGCTTACAGATCACGTATAGAATTCTTGATTAGCGAGAGTCAACTATTTAATAATTTGCCTTTTTTCTTTTCATTCTCCTTCTGTGAAATGATTAATATGTTAATGGTGTCTTTGTTACTCAGTGCGACGTCCCATTAAACAAAGTGACCTAGTTTAGTCGCTATCTTTGTTTGAACCTTCAACCTCCAGAAGAGTGTAACTTTATAACTGAATTTTACCAAGTACTTTGTCTACTCAGGGCTCTACGGACAAACTTATCTTTAGTTGACCTTTGACAACTAAATATTTTCGTTTACTAGCCAAATATAAAAGTTGGTTGGTTGGTTGTTTTGTTTTACGGCATATCAACCCTTTCAGGTTATTTAATGCCGAATCTGGTGATTTTGAAGAACGATTTTTTAATATAGTATATTTGTTTTTTAAGTCGTATTCTATTTAACCCATAGTTGGGACCCTAACAGGTACTACCACTCCGGGTCAGAGTGGACCTGGGAGCAATGGCAATTAAAGGGTGGCTCCACACTCTCTAAGGCCTGTAGGTTGGGGCCTCACCATCGGATATAGTTTAAGGTCATATCCAGGACCGTCCAAATAAAAAAGTTACTAGCCAAACCCACATGATTTTTAGAATATGACATCTTTGTTCTGTGACGAGTATGTACATCATAAATATTCTTCTGTTTTTTTTTTTTAATAAGCGTAATTCTAAATATACAACAAATTTTATGTTGATACTTGAAGCTATAAACATTCTAATTTTTCAGATGTTTTTTTTTAAACATCCTTCGTTAAAAAAAAAAAGAGTATATTGATCTATTAAACTATTGTTTAAATGATTTAATTTTGTTCGTTTTATTAAAAAAAAGTTGAAAAGATATTTTTCACTCAGTAGTGAAAATAAATACAATTGCTAAAAGATAAGCGCTTCATTAATTCTAGTCGCCACTTTGAAAAATCACTCGCAAATGAGACTGTTTCACTCGCAATGTAGAGCCCTGCTACTATACGGATTCCCAAGTTCGACAGAAAGATTCCAGAGCTTGACAAGATACACCTGAAGAAGGTCTGAGATTACATCGACCGAAACGTTGTAAAAATAACACTCAAGATGAAAACAATAGTCCTAAGAATCCAAATAATACGAAGAATGTAATTCATCTTAATTGCAACAATTGACCTTCGGATCAAGACCACAGTGTAGTAACTGTTTTGATGCTGCACTTCACCATTTCTGTCATTGGTTAGTGGACGAGAAATCCTTCATAGCTGAGGAAATTTTTATTTTTGTTCCTATCCATAGTGCCCATTTTTGGAGAGCTGGATTTTCCCCACATAAAAATCCGACCTTGAGTCTAACTCTGTCCTCGTGGGGAGACAAGTAAATAGGAAAAATAAAAATCAATAGCTTTTATGCGGCGTCTTTATCTTTTTGTTTTTTCGTAAGATGATTAACAAGTCGATACGTTGTTTCTTGTCAGCCTCACTTGCAGATCACATATGGAATTCTTGATTAGCGCGATTCGACTTTTTTTACGATTTGACTTTTTTCTTTTCATTCTCCTTTTGTCAAATGATTAACATGTTAATGGTGTCTTTGTTAGTCAGTGTGACGTCCCATTAAACAAACTGACCTATTTTAGTCGCCATTTTCTTTGTTCTTCGTTGCATGGTAATGCTTAGCGAGCAAATAACCTGCGCTCGGTGCCCCAAGGAATTGCATCCGGCGAGAGAAACAAAAATTAAATAAAATCATCTCGGTCGTACAAGATCGATCGCTAAACATGCTGTTGAGTGAAGATAAAGAAGTAAGAAATGAAAAAAATTCTTTCTTTCTTAGAAACTACTGGGCTGACCTATCTGAAATTTTGTATGGACCTTTGTCATGATACATATTGTACAGTGAACTAAGTATTGTGGTATCTGTTTGAGGCACAGTTGATAAAAACAGTCAGAAAAATCAAAATAACAATTTTATAATTTTTACTTTATTTTCAATTTCTCATTTTCTTTCTCATTTTCTTTTTCTTTTTTTTTCTTTTTTTTCTTTTTCTTTTTTTTCTTTTTCTTTTTTTTCTTTTTTTTTCTCTTTTTTTCCTTTTTTTTGTTAATTGTTTATAGTGGAAGATGTGTGCAGAACAGAAGATTTTTTTTTTTTTTTTTTTCACGATGGTTGAGGATGCTTGAGTTGGTAGATGACTACAATTTGGTCGTCTTCAAGTCCAATATAAACAAGTTCTTGATGAGCCGTCCCCTTAAGTAATCCAATTTACCAAATTTCCATTACTAACGATTACTATATTGTCCAATTGACTACTGTACACTCTTTAACCCTTATCTTCGAGTGGCCCCTGGGCCTTGATAAGTGGTGACTCCTATGTAAAAAAATCCAGAAGAAACAGTTGATATAGCAAGATCAGTTGGTAGGGTAAGACTGAGGAAAACATGAGATGAATTAATTAATCTCCAGAAGATATCTCACTACTGATGCAATTCTCTATCTATATAAAAGCCAAGTACGTCCAAAGATGGAGTACTGCTGCCATATCTGGACAGGAGCTGCTAAAAACAGCCTATCCTGCCTTGACAAAGTACAAAATAGACTTCATGGCTTAGTGGGGGATGCTCTTTTCTCTTCCCTGCAACCTCTCTCCCACAGAAGAGACGTAGCGAGCCTGTCTTTGTTCTATCGTTATTTCCATGGCAAGTGCTCGTCTGAGCTCCATTCTCTGGTCCCCCCTCGCCAATCTTTTTCAAAAAACACCTGACTAGCTGAAACCACCGTCAATAATTTTCCCCACTCCTTATCTGTGCCTAAATCAAAACGTAGATTCAACGAAGAAAGCTTCTTTCTTAGAACTGCACGCCCGTGGAACTCTGTTCCGCTTGCCTGTTTCCCTCCCGACTTCAACCTGGATGTCTTCAAGTCCAACACAAACAAATTCCTGATGAACCGCCCCTCCCAAGTAATGACACCTTATCAATTCTCCAATACTATTGCTACACTATCCCATTGAGTACTGTACACACAATAACCCTTATCCCCGAGTGGCCATTGGGCCTTGATAAGTGGTGAACTCCATGGAAAAAAAAAAAAAAAATTAGGATGGATTTGAAAGAAATGTAACAGTTGTTACATGTTCACACGTATGTGCAGACAATCGCAAGGAAACCAAAACAAGAAAAAAACTAGACTCCTTTTTTTTTTTTTTTTTTCAGTTGAAACAATTGATATTTATTAACAGATATTTCCAAAATAACGCCTTGTCTCTTGTTCAAAAGTCTTCTCGCACTCCAATATGCTTAACTAGGTTGTAGCAGATCGAACACTTGGTACTCCACTCCTGTCCGATTATGTTTTAGCAAGCGTCTTTTCTGATCGCTCTGGGTCTACCTATGTAACCTCTCTATCTCTGTCCTCTTTCACCCCAAGGGTCCATGTTTTTCTCTTTTTATAAACTTTTTCATTTTTTTTCCTTGCCGTGACGCCACCTCACACGGTATTTGCATGCGTTGCCTACTGCTACTGTCACTGCCATACGTGTGTTCGCGCTCTGTTACAAAAAGACGGATAAATACAAACCCAGCCAGAGATAGGTTAGTTTGGATGTCAATTTTCATGTAAGGGAGATAACTGTTACATACTTACTGACATCAATGTCTACAGCAAATGGTTAGCTTTACAATGTTTGGTACTTGTGCAGTTTAATCAAGACATTAAAAAATGAAAATATCGAAAAAAAAGTTATATTGTACGTATCCGTTTTGACATGAAGATCTCCAGAAAAAAATTTCACTTTATTTGATCAAGTAGTTTTTTTTTTTTTACAGCGGAAAAACACGTTTTTATGAGAGCGTGTTGAAGGCAGACATCTTGGATTTGTTTTAAATTTTTGTTTGAATTTTAGAAACGACACGGGGAGATAACTCCATGTAAAGCGCCGACACTCCCACCCCATCTTTAATACTAGCTTTTCTTCCTAAAAATTGAACCTTTTGCTCGGTATCATAAATTGTTTTTTCGCTGTAAAATAAAAACTACTTGATGAAATTAAGTGAATTTTTTTTTCAGAGAACTTCATTCCATAACACATACGTACAATATAACCTTTGTTCGATGTTTTCATTTTTTAATGTTTTGACTAAAACTATACAAGTACCCAATTTTCTTGTTAACTATTATTCAGTAAAACCAGTGATCCCATTATTTTCTTTCCTCATAAAAGTTGTTCCTACTGGTAGTTTCATAGTGTGAGTTTTAGCAAAACTGGGCTCGTTCGCACCGTGAGTAGGATGCATTATTTTTTAGAAGAAAATATCAGCAGCAGCTCATTCAAGTAATCCACCAGATTAATTTGTTTGAATTTTTGCAGATTTTTCTTTTTTTTTTTTAAATATTAATTTGTTTGAATTTTTGCAGATTTTTCTTTTTTTTTTTTAATATTAATTTGTTTGAATTTTTGCAGATTTTTCTTCTTTTTTTTTAAATATTAATTTGTTTGAATTTTTGCAGATTTTTCTTTTTTTTTAATATTAATTTGTTTGAATTTTTGCAGATTTTTCTTTTTTTTTTTTTTAAATATTAATTTGTTTGAATTTTTGCAGATTTTTCTTTTTTTTTTTAATATTAATTTGTTTGAATTTTTGCAGATTTTTCTTTTTTTTTTAATATTAATTTGTTTGAATTTTTGCAGATTTTTCTTTTTTTTTTAATATTAATTTGTTTGAATTTTTGCAGATTTTTCTTTTTTTTTTTTTTTAATATTAATTTGTTTGAATTTTTGCAGATTTTTCTTTTTTTTAATATTAATTTGTTTGAATTTTTGCAGATTTTTCTTTTTTTTTAATATTAATTTGTTTGAATTTTTGCAGATTTTTCTTTTTTTTTTTTAATATTAATTTGTTTGAATTTTTGCAGATTTTTCTTTTTTTTTTTTTAAATATTAATTTGTTTGAATTTTTGCAGATTTTTCTTTTTTTTTAATATTAATTTGTTTGAATTTTTGCAGATTTTTCTTTTTTTTTTTTTTAAATTTTAATTTGTTTCATAATTTTTTTTTTAATATTAATTTGTTTCATAATTTTTTTTTTTTAAATATTAATTTGTTTCATAATTTTTTCTTTTTTTTTTTTAAATATTGATTTGTTTCATAATTTTTTTTTTTTTTTTTAATATTAATTTGTTTCATAATTCTGAAGTCCACCATGCAAATTATCTGTTGTGTTAATGACAATTTTTTTGGCAATTCTATTTTTGATACAGCATTATTATGTTGGTTTTATAGTATATTCTAATTTCGCTATTTTTATCGATTATTTCTTTAAAAGCAAATAATACTCTCCTTTGACCTCCTACTAACCCTAAGTCCGTGTGGCACCCCATTAAATAAAACAATTGGATGAACTTGAACTGTCATAACTAGTGTATCTTGAATGAAATTAAATTTTCTTTGGTTTTCATAAAATTGATTTTTAACTTTTGTAGCTATTTTTAAGCTATTTTTTAGCTATTTTTTAAGTTATTTTTTTTTTTTTTTTAGCTAATTATTTTTTAGCTTATCTTGAATGAAATTAAATTTTCTTTGATTTTCATAAAAATCATATTTATGAAAATCAAAGAAAATTTAAAAAATTTTTTAGCTATTTTTTAGCTATTTTTTAGTTAGTTTTTTTTTTAGCTAATTATTTTTTAGCTGTTTTTTTTTTTAGGTAAGTTTTTTTTTGTAAGCTTTTTTTTTAGCTAAGTTTTTTTTTTTAAGCTTTTTTTTTAGCTAAGTTTTTTTTTTTAAGCTTTTTTTTAGCTAAGTTTTTTTTTTTTAGCTAATTTTTTTTTTCAGGAATTCAACTTGGATACAGCATTATTATGTTTGCTTTATAGTATATTTCAATTTCACTATTTTCATCGATTATTTCTTACAAAGACAATAATACTTTGACCTACTAATCCTAAGTCCAAGTGGCACTCCATGAAATAAAAATAACTGGATGAACTTGAACTTTCATAACTAGCCTGTTTTGGGTAAAATTAAATTTTTCGTTGATTTTTCACAATTAAAATTATTTATTTTTTATTTTTTTCCTTCCGCCTATTTTGTTGCTTTTCTTTTGTGATTTTTACTTAATTTTTTTTCTTTACTAATTTTTTTATTAATTTTTAAAACTTTTTTAGCTATTTTTTTTTTTTTAGCTAATTATTAAAACAAATTTTAAAAATTTATTTTAACTAATTATCAAAAAAATTTTTTAATTAATTTTAACTAATTATTTTACAAAAATTATCTTTTTAGATGATTTGCCATCCATTGGAAAGCACAGCAGCTCTAGTCATCTTGGTTACACTCCAAGTCTGACATCTGCTGAAAACTTTGAAAAGACGTACATTGCTATTTATAATTTCAAACCAATGGCCGAAGGAGATTTGCAGCTTTTTAAGGTGAGATTAAGAGAGATTATCAACGATTAGCTTAATTTCTCAATTTATTAGCAATTAGCAGTTTAGCCCGGCTCTGTTCGGGCCCTATGTACTGTTCATAACTTCATGTGTGTGTGTGTATATATATATATATATATATATATATATATATATATTAAACAGTTTGACTCTTGTTTAGATAACCTACATCTAAAATTTCAAGTGTTTAGACCCAAAATTGACAGAGGAGTTTGGTAGAGTCTGCAAAGGTCAACTCTTTCAACTTTGACCTCTTGGCAGCCAAATTTTCGCCCAAAAACTGATAAAAAAAACTTGCTGCATTTCTGAATACCCTTTATGTAAAATTTGAAATGTTTAGACCTAAATTGGGTGAATAGTTTGCTAGAGACCGCAAAGGTAAAATCTTTTGAACTTTGACCCCTTGGCAGCCAAATTTTCGGCCAAAAATCGATTAAAAAGCTTGCCCTATGTCTGAATACACTTTATGTAAAATTTCAAATGTTTAGACAAGAAATTGGCTGAGTAATTTTTTAGACACCGCAGAGGTCAAATTTTTAAAAACTTTGACCCCAATTTTGACCCCTTAACATTTATTGTCTTTGGGCTCAGATCAAATTAAAAAGTTTGATCCATATCCCAGTAATCTACATCTAAAATTTCAAGTGTTTAGACCCAAAATTGGTAGAGAAGTTTTTTAGAGTTTTCAAAGGTCAAATCGTTGAACTTTGACCCCATGACATCCAAATTTCAGGCTGAAAATCACTTAAAAATCTCAATACCCTTATGTCAAATCTCGAGTCTGTAGACTAAAAATTGACTGAGTAATTTGGCAGGGAAATGTACACAGACAGACACACACACACACAGATGATTTCACTTTTATAGATATAATAGATTAATCGATATATATATCATATGAACGTCATTATATAAACATATTGCACATAAAAGCTCTACTTAAGTATTGAGCACTTCGAAAAATAGTGTTCTTTAGTTCAATACATTTGAACTTAATTATATATATGTATATGTTATCAAAGAGTAAATATTTAACAAGATAAAAAAGCTCAACACTATTAAGAGGAGCAATATTAAATGAAAGATGAGGAATAAAAGTTATATATATAACTTTATTATATCATCAGTACAATAAGAAAAAGTAAAAGGGAACATTAAGAAAAAAAACTCTTTAGGCCATGCCATTTCGAAGCTAAATGCTTCTCCTCAGAAGAGGAAAAGGGCCAGAATTATTGAAAATACAAATATAGAAAAAACTGGCTTAATCGCATTTAGATAAGAAATAAGAATGAAGAAACAGGATAATATGGTAAAAACATAATTAAAATGTATATGGATAAATCGGAAGGTTAGTATATATGTAGGTAATATTTAAAATATATATATATGTAGGTAATATTTAAAAAAAATATATATTTAGGTAATATTTAAAAAAAATTATATATGTAGGTAACATTTAAAAAAAAATATATATGTAGGTAATATTAAAAAAATATATGTAGGTAATATTAAAAAAATATATATATGTAGGTAATATTTAAAAAAATATATATGTAGGTAATATTAAAAAATATATATGTAGGTAATATTAAAAAAATATATGTAGGTAATATTAAAAAAATATATATTTGTAGGTAATATTTTAAAAAAAATATATGTAGGTAATATTTTTAAAAAAATATATGTAGGTAATATTTAAAAAAAAATATATATGTAGGTAATATTTAAAAAAATATATGTGTAAGTAATATTTAAAAAAATATATATATGTAGGTAATATTTAAAATATATATATATGTAGGTAATATTTAAAAAATATATATATATAGTAATATTTAAAAAATATATATATGTATGTAATATTTAAAAATATATATATATGTATGTAATATTTTTTAAGAAATATATGTATGTAATATTTTAAAAAATATATGTATGTAATATTTAAAAAAATATATGTATGTAATATTTAAAAAATATATATAGGTAATATTTAAAAAATATATATATGTAGGTAATATTTAAAAAATATATATATGTAGGTAATATTTAAAAAAATATATATATGTAGATAATATTTTAAAAAATATATATGTAGGTGATATGTAAAAAAATATATATGTAGGTAATATATAAAAAATATATGTAGGTAATATATAAAAAAATATATGTAGGTAATATTTAAAAAATATATATATGTAGGTAATATTTAAAAAATATATATGTAGGTAATATTTAAAAAAATATATATATGTAGGTAATATTTAAAAAAATATATATGTAGGTAATATATAAAAAAAAATATATGTAGGTAATATATAAAAAATATATATGTAGGTAATATTAAAAAATATATATGTAGGTAATATTAAAAAAATATATATTTAGGTAATATTTTAAAGAATATATATGTAGGTAATATTTTTAAGAATATATATGTAGGTAATATATAAAAAAAATATATGTAGGTAATATATAAAAAATATATATGTAGGTAATATTAAAAAATATATATGTAGGTAATATTAAAAAATATATATGTAGGTAATATTAAAAAATATATATGTAGGTAATATTAAAAAAATATATATTTAGGTAATATTTTAAAGAATATATATGTAGGTAATATTTTTAAGAATATATATGTAGGTAATATTTAAAAAAAATATATATGTAGGTAATATTTAAAAAAAATATATATGTAGGTAATATTTAAAAAAATATATATGTAGGTAATATATAAAAAAAAATATATGTAGGTAATATATAAAAAATATATGTAGGTAATATTTAAAAAAAATATATATGTAGGTAATATATAAAAAAAATATATATGTAGGTAATATATAAAAAATATATATGTAGGTAATATTTAAAAAATATATATATATGTAGGTAATATTTAAAAAAAATATATATATGTAGGTAATATTTAAAAAAAATATATATATGTAGGTAATATTTAAAAAAGAAATTTAAATATGGGCCACTATGAAGTAATGAGGATCACTAAAGAAGAGCCAATAAAAAATAGAAGAAAGGAAAAGATAGGGAAGACAGATGGAAAAATGGAGAAAGAAAGAGAGATAGAAAACGTAAATAAGGATAAGGAAATCTCTCTCTATATATATAAGAACAAGTAGTTAATAAAACATGTTAAAAAACACTTTTTTTAACATGTTTTATTAACTACTTGCTCTTATTATAAGCTCTATCTCCTGTTTGGTTTTATCGAGCTTTTACATCTGGTTGAGATTACTTTATAAATATTAATTCTTCAATATTTATAATTTACTTTAGTTTTGCCAGCTTGAATCATTTTGGTAAACTTAACTGTAATTCTTATTTTATATCTATATTAGCGGTGGGTACCCGGCGTTGCCCGGATTTTTAGATGCGTGTGTGGTTGAGGGGGGGGGGTAAAATGAAAACAAAGCGGAGTAATAACCCTGTTAAAATATTATAAAAACAAACAATGTTAAAACTATCAAAAAAAAATCCTGGAAAAAAAAAAAAAACAATTAAAAAAAATGAACGTGATGCAATACGAACGGTTCAGCGGTGTTTGAAAAATCCTCAAAAAGTTGGGGGGGGGTCGAACTCGAATCATTGAGGTGAAAGCGCCAAAAAAAAAAAAAGAAAAAAAAACGTGATGAATTAACTAAAAAGTGAATTAGGTCAAATATCAATTTCGCAGTGAACGGATTCTAAATGAATTTTTTTGTTTTAATTTTAATTTAAGTGTAATGCAAGTGAACTAAAAAAAAAAATCAAAAAGAAAACAATAATAATAATAATAATCGCGTTTTCTTTTTTATATTTTTTTATTTTTATTTTATTTAGGGTAAAAACAGAAAGCATAAATCAGGGAAAGAAAATAAAAAAAAACAAATAAAAAACGGCATCAATAACCTTGTACGATTCCAAACCAGTGTTTCTTTGTACTGTTCCTTGTGAACGCATCCGATGAGGTGTAAATGGGGAGCGGGAAAAGGAGGAATCTAATAGAGAGAAAAGATGTTGCAACTTCCATTGAATCTAACCGATTTTGGCAGTGAACTCTCACCGGGAAAAGTATAGGAATGTACGGTTATCGAGGAAGTGTAAGCTTAATAGGCCTATAGCACACCTCAGATCCTGTGCTGCAGTTTGTGCACATTACATTTGCATGTAATGTCATGATTTTTAATCCTATTAAGGTCAAACTCACACAGGAAAAAATGAGTTCATTTATTTATATAGATAGATAGATAGATAGAAGATAGATAGATAGAATAGAATAGATAGAAGATAGAAGAAGAATAGAAGATAAATAGATAGAAGAGAAGATATATATATAAATGGCCGCACACATTTTTGTATGTCCAGCAAAGGCTTTTTCCGCCGGGGTTCTCGGGTGGTTACTATTTCTTTAGAACTTTATGTGTACTCCCTAGATCTTAATATCTACGATTTGCGAAGGGACGTCATATCCAGATTTATTTTGATCGACTTTTATAAAATTCATGCTATTCCTTCCTCTTGTGTGTTTGTTCGGCTTTTTCGTATAAAAGCGAAACTGAATCAAAATAAAAATGATTCACTGGCCTTTGTCGTCAGCACGTCTTGAAGGCAATTAGCTTCATATCAGACAATTGCTGTTCATTAAGACTGCCAGAGCTGCCCCCCTTGGGATGGGGGCTGGAAACAAATATGGTGGAAAGATGAATGCTTAACTGGCTTACAGCCAAACTTAAGTGCGTGATTTAATTTCTTCGTCTGCGTGAGTCATACGTTTAACTTTCACTTTCTGCATGTCAACTTTTTGATCGCTAATTTAGAATGCGGTTCACTTTCTGTCTCTTCGTAATCTACTTATAATACTTACTTTTTTTTTAACCCCCCCCCCCCCACACACACACCTCCAAACACCCGGGCAATGCCAGGTACCCCTCGCTAGTCTATATATATATGGGGGGGGACGATTTCTTTAGAACTTTATATGTACTCCCTAGATCTTAATATCTACGATTTGTGAAGGGACGTCATATCCAGATTTATTTTGATCGACTTTTATAAAATTCACGCTATTCCTTCCTCTTGTGTGTTTGTTCGGCTTTTTCGTATAAAAGCGAAACTGAATCGAAATAAAAATGATTCGCTGGCCTTTGTCGTCAGCACGTCTTGAAGGCAATTAGCTTTGATCACTGTGAGGCAATACCCGTCATATCAGACAATTGCTGTTCATTAACATTGCCAGAGCTTTAACCCCTCTTGGGGGGGGGCTGGTTTTCCCCCCACGATGGTGGGGAACAAATATGGCGAAAAGCTGAACGCTTAACTGGCTTACAATCAAACTTAAGTGCGTGATTTCATTTCTTTGCCTTTGCAAAGATTTTTTTTACATCGACTTTTATAAAATTCGCGCGATTCCTTCCTCTCGCATGTTTTTTCGACTTTTTCGTATAAAAGCGAAATGGAATCAAAAGTGAAGGCATCTTCTCGGACTTTCATGACATCCAGAAAGCAATCAGCTTTGATCAGTCTAGGGGGAACTCCTCATATCAGACAATTGCTATTCATTTGGACAATCCCTTTTTGCAGGAAGTGGTTTTCCTCAATATCATGGGGAAATGAAATGGCGGGAAGCTAAACTGGCCTCCAGCCAACGTTTGTTTCTGCAAGTCAACTTTTTGACATCGATAAATTTAAGTGCTTTTCACTTCCTATTACATCATAGCATCACGTTAAGATCTCATGTTTTATTTCACTTTCTAAAATAATTTTAAAAAATGTTCAAAATAAGTTCAAAAATAAAAAAAACATAAATTAAAAAAAAATGTTCAAAATAAGTTCAAAAATAAAAAATATATAAAATAAAAAAATATACAAAATAAGTTCAAAAATAAAAAATATATAAAATAAAAAAATGTTCAAAATAAGTTCAAAAATATAAAATTTAAAAAATGTTAAAAATAAGTTCAAAAATAAAAAGAATATAATATAAAAAAAATGTTCAAAATAAGTTCAAAAGTATAAAATTTAAAAAATGTTCAAGATAAGTTCATGTATGTATAAGTGATCGTGCGTGTACGAAAAGTCTCTACCAAACTCTGTAGAATAATCAAAAGAACTGTAGTAGTCAATAACACACAACAACAACAATAATAATAATAATAATAATAATAATAATAATAATAATAATAATAATAGCAGCAACACTTACCAAGGGTCCAGCTTATGCACAAGACAGACACCAGATTGAGCTGGACTGAGGGCTTGTATTTATGTACAAGCATATCCAATCAGGTGATTCAGCCAATCACAATCCAAAGAATAGACTGGCCCATGTGTGTACAATGGAATCTCCCATTGTGCCATAAATAGTTCTCCTCTTTCATGAGAGGTAACTTTAGTCTTGGTCAAGTTATCCACAACTTGAATGCTGACCGAAAGTCCACTACACAATCCAATAAACTCCTCTCTGAATATTTAGTTGAGCTTGGCAGGGTAATTCGAATAAAACATTACACCTGCTGTTACTTTTTTGATATTTGTTGTCTGAATGGTCGAGCTTCAAAATGATACCGATTTTGTGAAAATTCGTCGCCTCTGTAGAAAGTTTTAAGCAGACATACATTTAAACAGACCGGTGAGATTTATATTATAGATATATAAAAGTGACCTCATCGGTATGTGTGCGAAAAGTTTCTACCAAACTCCTCTCTAAATATTTAGTCTACAGCGTTGAATTTTGATATATATGGATTTGTAGCACACTTTAGATTTGGTTTTTAGTCAGCAAAAATTGCTGCTAAAAGTTCAAAATTGAAAACAAAACAGTTGATCTTGGCAGGGTAATTCAAATAAAACATTACATCTGCTGTTACTTTTGCGCATGAGCAAAATTGAACATTCATAGCTCAAATTTGCTTAATTTTTAACCTTTCATATTTATCTAGTTGTAGCTTAGACGGTAACGACACTGGAGAGATAAATAACAGCTAAAGCTAAAACGTTAAACGTTTTGGTTTCGATTCTGATGATGGTTTCCTAGTCATATTCTTTTTATAACTTTTGAAATCGTTAATATATATTAGACTAGCGGGGGTACCCGGCGTTGCCCGAGTGTTTGTTTCCGGGACGGGGGGGGGGGTTAAAAAATGTTATGGTAGGTAAGTAGGAAGGATCAAACCCGGAGTCATGAGTAAAAGTAGGAAAATAAAGTGTGAAAAAAAAATAAAACAAAAAACATCTGTAACGTTAACAGTTCGGCCACCAAGAAAAGTCCATTCCAGTTGTTTAGGAAAAAAAAAAAACGACTACGGTAGGTCGGCGCGAACGTGAAAATATAATGTGAATTGTCCAGCACGCTAACCACTACGCCACAGAGCACTGCAGCTTAGTTTAGTGATTTTAAATAACTTCACATGAAAGAACTACGAAGCCAAACCGGTGTTCTCTTCTCAACTGTTCCTTGTGAACGATCCCCAAATGGTGTTAAGTGGTGGCAGGGGGAGGAGGAATTTATTAGAGAGAAAATATTTTACCACTTCCATTGATCTTAACCGATTTTGGCCGTGACTTCTCAGCAGAAAAATTATAGAAATCTAAGATTATCGAGGAATTTGAGAAATAATAAGCCTATAACACACCTCAGATATTGTTCTGCCGTTTGTGCATATTATATTTGCATGAAATATCTTGATTTTTAATCCTATTAAGGTCAAAATCAGATGGGAAAAAATGAGTTCATTTTATTTATATAGAGATAATGATCGATAGAGAATTGGTTCTATAATAATGAGAAATCTGCATAAATAAAAATATAATATTTATATGTATCTTATGATTGGGCAATGCTGGGCTGCCTACTAGTGTGTGTGTGTGTGAGTATATATATATATATATATATTTATATATATGATGATGAGTGTAACGTCTTGTCAGACGAGTGCCACTCCCTCAGGCACTGAAAGTCCATGAGCCGAAAAAGACTTTAGTCCTGCCGGCAAAATTCACACGATGAAACAGACATGACACTTAAGACGGTCACTAGTATACATACATATATATATATACATGCACGCATACATACATATATACACATACACACACAATACATAATACACATACATATACATACACAAGACGGTCAATGGCATACATACATATATATATATATAAATGCAAATATACATATATACACATACATACATATCTGTAAACATACACACATATATACATACACAATGCATAATACACATACATACATATACATATATACATACACAATGCATAATACACATACACACATATAAATACACACACACATATACAAATACATACACACATATACACATATGTACATATATATATATATATACATACACTTACCTACATACACATACATAAATATGCACTCATACACAAACATGCACACAAATACGCACATACATACATATGCCTATGCATACATACACATACATATACATGTAAAAAAAGTCATACATAGTAAGTGATCAGCGGCTGCCCTGTTTTTGTCCCTTTTCCTTCCTGATCTTTTTCCTCCTTCCTTTTTTTTTTTTGTATTTTTTTAATAAAAGTTTGTTTTAGACTCACACATATGCAGTACATGATGATGATCATCATCATGTTGACAAATTCACACATAATTTTCCAAATAACTCAACGTACGAATCAACGAAAAACAACAAAAAATATCCAAGCGTCTGTAATTCATATATATATATATATATATATATATATATATATATATATATATATATAGGGTTACTCAAACAAAACGGGCCCCAACTCTAATCAGGCCCCGTTTCTTAGTGTTTTGTCCGAATGAAATGAAACTTTGGTCATAACTAGTTTATTATATTCAAAACATCACATCAAAACGCTGACCTTTTTTTCTTTGTTCTACAGCATATGTTCTAGATGGCCTCCATTTAGCTTTTGTATAATTGAATATGATTTTGTACTTCATTTATAGGGTGAGCGGTACGAAGTCCTCGATAATTCCCTTGAACATTGGTGGGTTGCTAAAAGCAAAAACGGGTAAGTTGTCTTTTTTTTTGCTTTTGTCTGGCAGACAATCCACCACCACCCCAACCCCTCCCTGACTCAACTGACTTCTACTAAGGTTGCTGCTTTCTCTTCCTTATCCCATATCACTACGCCAGGTCTAACAGCTTCATTTTCAGAGTACGTGGCTGTAGAAATTGCATAGGCATGATAGATGATGTAGGACCTATTCCCAACTGTTCTTTAGTAGGGTGTATTCCAATTCCTGTTGTAGCTGTTCAATTCAACCTGAAATCATAAAAATTGGTCAGTCGTGTCATACGCAATAACATGTAAAGCAATAACATACTGAATTTTCAAGATTCTACGACAATTTTAAATGTCTTTTAAAAAAAAACGGAAACTTACTGAAGGCACCTGATAGTTTTTGAAATTCTTTTTCACAAGTTCAGTTATTCCTATAATTGCTCGAATGATGACGATCTTCCTAAGATTCCAGTTTCTTTTCATGTCGTCCATAAGACTTTGGTATTTTGTCATCTTCTCCCACACAGCTCTGTTTAAGCCTGAATCATTAAGGATACTGACTTCAACTAGGGTTTTTTAGTTATTGATTTTTTTTTTTTTTATCAAAAATGGAAAACAAATTTTTAAAATTGAGGAATATTACTGTAGTTGTCTACCTTACAATTAAAATTTCATTAAAAGCAATTAATAAGCCAATTTCGGTGCAAACGATTTATTTTATTTATTGATTTTTTCTTTATTTTATCTATTGATTTTTTTTATCAAAAATAGAAAACAAATTTTTTTAAATTGAGGAATATTATTGGAGTTGTCTACCTTACAATTAAAATTTCATTAAAAGCAATTAATAAGCCAATTTCGGTGTAGAAGATTTATTTTATTGATTTTATTTTTATTTTTATTATCAAAAATGGAAAACAAACTTTTTTTAATTGAGGAATATTACTGTAGTTGTCTACCTTACAATTAAAATTTCATAATAATCCAAATATTTCAGTTGTAATCTCAATGTCTCATTCACTGATAAAAGTCGGATTACGACTGAAATATTGGATTATTGAAGGCACCTCATAGTTTTTAAAATTCTTTTTCACGAGTCTGGTCGGTCTTATAATTACTCGGGTGATGACGATCTTTCTAAGATTCCAGTTTTTTTTCATGTCATACATAAGACTTTGGTATTTTGTCATCTTTTCCCACTCAGCTCTGTTTAAGCCTGAATCATTGAGGATACTGACTTCAACTAGGGTTTCTACTTTCTCTTTCTTGTCCCATATCACTACGTCAGGTTTAATAGCTCCGTTTCCTATGTACGTAACTGTAGGAATTGCATAGTCATAGTGGATGGTGTATGACTTATTTCCAACTGTTTTTACTGGTAAACATGTTCCTAGGATTTGCTGCTGCATTCGATGTTCAATTCTTAAATTTTTTTTTCTAATTTTCTTTTCAATTTCTTTTCAAATTTTTCAGAAGATAGAAATAATTGTAGGAGTTAAATAGCTGCAGCTTAGAGAAGACGTACTGAAATCACCAGAAACTGTATTAAATCTAAGAAATTAGCAACTCGCTATTTCTGAAAAATTTATAAAAATGTAGTAAATAATGGGCAATCAACAATCCCTTTCACCCCACCCCCACTCCACTATCCACCAACCATGAGGTTGTTTAAATGGCAACTAAGAAAGTTCATCTACTTTCTCGGCGGTTCACCTCCAACTCCACGTTAGATCCAACAGATCATTTCCTCCCAAATTTCCCTTTGCGGACAGAAGCAACATCTGATGATCTGAAAATCACCCCTTCTCATGTTCGTGATATCATAAAAAACCTGGACACTTCAAAGGTGTGTGGCCCTGATCTCCTCCTCCTCTTTGCTATACTATTAAAAAAAAAATGCTCCGCTGAGCTCACCCCAGTTCTCTCCAAACTCTTCAACAAATCTTGCTTCCATGATTGTTGGGAAATTGATTCTGTTGTATCAGTTTTAAAGAATTTTGGTGAAAAAAAAAATAACTGATCCACTCAATTATCACCCATTAGCCTCCTTCATTTCTTCATCCAAATCTTTGAGTTCTTAATCAATCAAGCACTAGTCCACCTCCTCATAGATACTAAACTTCTTTCTTATTAACTTTAGGCAAGCTAGTTCTACTGCAGATTTTCTACCCGGCTTCCATACTCCTTCTTTGCCTATTAGTCAGGCACAGAGACACTATCACAGTGATTTGACAAAACACTTAGTGGTAGATCTTGTTTCTTATCTAGGGCAATGAACGCCGTTTTCCCCACTCCCGACACATCCCACCCGTCAAAACTGGGCACCTGGGAGTGCTTCAGTACCACACATGCCTGTGCAATTAGATTTGGTTGACCTTCTGATAGGTTGAGGGTACCGGATTGACAGTTCCTGGCTGCTGTTTCCGACTGGTAGTACAGGAGTCCTAACTCTTCAGAGCGGCTGCTCCATCAACAGTTGTATAATATTGGGATGTTTTTAGTGCCATGTCGCGCATGAAAAGGGACCCTGCACTCATCCCCGATGGACTTTCCTGAGGCCACAGTTCTAGTTGAAGAAAGGTCAGCTAATGGTCTAATTGTGTTGCATGTCTGATACCCTGCATAACCTCTTGTTCAGCTCCCCCTTACCTAACTGAAACTCTTTAAAAACATGATGACAGTAAAATAAAAAAAATAAGCTTAAACCAGGCTTAGGGACAAACAAATCCAACTTTCCTCCTTCCTTGAGGCTTGCATTCACTAACATCCGTGGGCTTAGAACTAATTTAGCTGATGTTGAAGCATTTCTCCTAACAAATACCCCAGATATCTTAGCACTAAGTGAGACTAACCTACACTCCTCCATCCCCTCTAACTACTTTAACATGCCTGGCTATCTCCCACTCTGCCGTAAGGACTCTGACAGACATATGCACGGACTTGGAGTCTACATTCATAACACCCTACCCCTTACTAGAGAAACAAACCTAGAAACGGATGATCAAGCCTTTATGTGCTTTAGACTAAACATACAACATAACATTAGCTACTTTTATTTTCTCTACCACTCTCCCTCGACCCAGGACTGCACCATAATAAACAAAGTCTTTGACAGCATAGACACAGCACTCTCCCTCGACACTAGCGCACAAGTACATGTATTTGGTGACTTTAATGTCCACCATAAAAACTGGCTTGGATTCTCTACTTACACAGATGCAGCGGGCAGCACAACACATAGCTTTGCTATATCTCACTCCCTATCACAGATGGTTACGTTTCCAACCCGTTTCCCTGACCAGCAAGAACAACACGCATCACTTCTAGATCCGTTTCTGACCATAGTTCCCGATGATTGTATAACAAATGCTGACAGCCCACTCGGTAGATAGATAGATAGATAGATAGATAAATATATAGATTAATGCTCACAGCCCACTCGGGAATGCTGATCATGCAGTGATAATGGTCGAGATCGCCCTAAATTCTAGAGCCAAAACTGAAAAGCCAGTGCTCAAAACAACGAGATATTATAAAAAGGCTGACTGGGAAGCCATCAGAGATCTTATCAGAGATGCCCCATGGGGAAATATTTTTTTCTCTTCCTGCTGAACAGTGCGCAAATGAGACCACTGAATGGTTCAAAACAGCAATTGAAGCACATGTTCCCATGCAGAAATTTTATAGCAAGCCCCACTCTCCCTAATGGTTTACTTCTACTTGCGCAACTGCCATTGCTCAAAGACAGCATGCATACCACAGATTTAACCGACAAAAGTCCAGTTCAAACAGACAGAAGTATATAGAAGCTAGAAGTAACGTTAAGAAAGAAATAGCGACAGCTAAGAGAGAATTTACTAAAACCACTAAAAAACGCATCGAAACACAAAAATTAGGAACTCGTGACTTTTTGAAAATCTACAGCAGTGTAGTAAATAATGGGTAATCAACAATTTCCCCACTAACCAACAATCAGGAGGTTGTTTGCTCAGCAACCGACAAGGCTAATATGCTTGCCAGCTGGTTTGCCTCAAACTCCACACTGGACCCTTCCAACCACCCCTTGCCTGACTTTCCTTTGCGGACAGACACCACGCTAGACGATCTAAAAATCACCCCTGCTCAAGTGCATGCTATCATAAAAAACCTTGACACTTCAAAAGTATGTGGATCCGATCTCATCCCAGCTGTGCTATTAAAAAAGTGCTCAGCCGAAATAGCTCCAGTTCTCTCCAAACTCTACAACAAATACCTTAATGAATCTTGCTTTCCGGGCTGTTGGAAAACTGCTTCTGTTGTACCAGTATTCAAGAATTCTGGCGAAAGAACTGACCCATCAAATTATCGCCCCATTAGCCTCCTCACACTTTTCGCTAAAATATTAGAGACCATAATTAACCATGCTCTAGTCCATCACCTTACAGATGCTAAACTTCTGACTAACCAACAATATGGATTTAGACAAGCCCGTTCCACAGCAGACATCCTCACTAATCTCTGAACATATATACCATTCACTGAACAAAGTGGGGGAGGGCAGAGCGGTAGCTCTAGATATATCAAAGGCTTTTGACAAGGTATGGCATGAGGGTCTCCTCAGGAAAATTAGATCATACGGTATCACTGGTAGAATACTTAACATAATTAAATCCTTCTTAGATAAGAGAAAAATCCAGGTTGTCTTCGACAGTCGTACATCTAAACAATATGATATAACTGTGGGAGTACCTCAGGGGTCTATCCTTCGACCTCTATTGTTCCTAATATTTATTAATGACCTCCCCGACAAAACTGCCTCTGAGATGGGTATATATGCTGATGACACCACACTCTATAACAGGCATGACAGGAAAACAAATGAACACATATCTAAAGAAATGGCAAAAACACTAGAGGATGACCTCCAATCTGTAGTGGAATGGGGACAAAAATGGATGGTCACATTCAATGCTGCCAAGACTAAACTGGTTTCCTTCAATAATTACAAGAAACCTTCTCTGCCACGAATAGCAATGGCCAGTGACTCTTTATCTGAGAGTACATCTTTCAAACTGCTTGGCCTAACGTTCACAGGAAACATGAGTTGGAATAATTACATTGAAAGCATTGCCAGAGCCACTGCGAAAAAGGTAGGCTCTCTCTACCGTGCTAAAAAACTACTAACACCTGAAAGTATCCTGTACCTCTATAAGGCCACCATTCGCCCATGTATGGAGTATTGCTGTCACATTTGGATTGGTGGATCTGCTACTAGTTTCTCGCTCCTAGACAAGGTTCAAAAGAGAGTCGCCAATCTGATAGGCCCTGAACTGGCATCTAAGCTTCAGCCTCTGTCCCATCGACGAAACGTTGCATCCCTCTGCCTGTTCTACAAGTATTTTAATGGTGAATGCTCTGGCGAACTGCAGACACTTGTGCCCCCACGACGTAGACACCCTCAACAAACCCGGCAGGCAGCTAAATCCCTCCCCCATACAGTAAAGATCCCTAGATGTAAAAGATCTTTTTACTCCAATAGTTTCTTCCCCAGAACTGCTAGACTCTGGAATTCCATTCCAGGTCCCTGCTTCCCCAACTGTACTGACATGCAGAAGTTCAAGTGTAACGTGAACCGACATCTTGCTGCCCAAATCTCAACATAGTGCCCCAGTAGTTGTTGCCCCTGATAGTAGCCCCCTACACCAAAGTGGCAATGTGCCTTGTTTGGGGTGAAAATGTAAAAAAAAAAAAAGTATATACCACACATTATCAATGTTGCTGTGAAGAAGGTGGGCTCCCTCTACCATGCAAGAAAATTACTCACGCGTGAGAGTATCCAATATCTCTACAAAGCCACCATTAGCCCATGTATGGAGTATTGTTGCCACATTTGGGCTGGTGCATCTCTTAGACAGGATTAAAAAAAGTCTCCAAACTAATAGATCACACATTATCAACCAAACACCAACTCCTAACCTAACCCCGCAATGTTGCATACCGCGCTTGTATTTTTAAATATTTAAAAAGTATTTTAAACAAACCACTTATACCTCCTTGACGTAAATATCCCTGACTAGCTCACCAAATAGTAAGATCCCATTCCGTCACTGTAGAGACTCGTAGATGTTGGAAAACCTTCTACTCTAATAGTTCCTTCCCTTAAACTGCTAGACTTTGGAATTCCCTTCCCTGACTGTACAGACATCTCGATGGTTGACTCCCTACTTAGTGTTCCAAATAGTAGTTCCTTAAGTTCCTTGTGCCTTCCTTTCTTTTTTTTATTGGTCTTTAATGACCCTCATTATTTCATAGTGGTCCATATATATATATATATATATTTATATATATATATATATATATATATATATATATATTATTTTTTTTACTATTACCTACATATATACTACCCTTACGTTTTACCCATATATATTGTACCTACTTTTAATTATAATTGACCATTTATTCAATTTTTTTTTTCCAATTTTTCATTTTTTTTTTTTCCAATTTTTCATTTTTTTTTTCCAATTTTTCATTTTTTTTTTTTCAATTTTTTATTTTTATTTTTTTTCAATTTTTCCTTTTTTTTTTCCAATTTTTCGTTTTTTTTTTTTCAAGTTTTCATTTTTTGTTTCCAATTTTTCATTTTTTGTTTCCAATTTTTCATTTATTTTTAAATTCTTCATTTTAAAAAAAAAATTTTTTTCAATTTTTCATTTTTTTTCCCCCCAATTTTTCATTTTTTTTCCCCAAAAATTTTTCATTTTTTTTTCCCCAATTTTTCATATTTTCTAATTGTTCATATTTTTCCCCCAATTTTTCATTTTTGTTTTGAATTTTGTTTCAAATCTTTTTTTTGTTTTGAATTTTTTTTTGTTTTGAAATTTTTTTGTTTTGAATTGTTTTTTTTTCGTTTCGAATTTTTTTTTTCGAATTTTTTTCTATTTTATTATTTAGTTGTGTTTATTTTTTTTCGATTTAAGTTTTTTAATTTCTCCAAAAACTTTTTAAATTTAAAATTTTTTTCTTTTTTAAAGAGTTTATTCAGTTTTTATTTTTTCAATTTTTTCGATTTTTTTTTTCATTTACAAAAAAAAATTTCATTTTTTTTTTCAGCTTAAATGTCTTTCATTTACATTTTTTCTAAATTTTGCATTTCTTTCCAGCAAAACTGGATACATTCCCTCAACTTATGTGAGAAAATTACGTGATTTAGAAATATATGAGTAAGTAATTTTCTTTAGTTTTCAAATGTTTTAAAAACAATTTTTAAATTTTATTTATTTTGCCGTTTCTATTTAAATTAAAATGTCAAACAAAACAAGACAATGATTGATATTTTGACCGAGTTTAGGGGTGATTGGTCCAGTGATATGAATGCCAGACTGCACACAAACAAAACAAAACATAGTTACAAACTTGGCCGAATACATACAATACCTTGGTGGAGGTAATAAAAAAAAAAACAACTTTGAATAAAAATATAGAAAATATCAACTTACTTGATATAATTTTGAACAAGTCACCATAATTGTTTCAGATTATCAGCTTTTTCAGATTTTATCCTAAGCATTTTTGAAGAATTCCAAGAGTTGTTAAAGCCCTTGGCCCTTTAAAAAAAAAAAATCATTAAAATTAATAACACAAAACAAAACATTAATTATATGGATATTTTTTTTTTAATCAAAATAAAAATTTTTTAGCTTTGATGAAATGATTGAAATTCCGAAATAAATTACTGAAAAAAAAATTTTTTTTTGTAATTCAGGCACTTGTGCATTTTAGGTTTAGAGGATTTTTTTTTTTTTTTTTTTTTTAAATTTCAAGGGCAGACAATTCAAAGAATTGTTGAACTTTCATATAACATATTCGTAAAAGCAAAACACTAAATTAACACAACACAAAATAAAGCATTAATTATCTGAACATTTATTGAATTAAATATATTGAATTTTTTAGCTTTATAAAATAATTAGAATTTCGAAATAAATTACAACAGGATTTTTTGTATTTATATGAAAATGTGTGCTGAGATAGCAGAACGACTCAACCATCCAACTTGTTTTCATTAATCATGATTATCATGACATGATTTTGTGGTGCTTAGTTAAAAATGATACAGGTAAAAAATGGTAAAAGTTAATAAATAGGTATTCCCCCTATATCAAACGGCAAAAACAAAGAAAAACCTATATATGTACTGGTGACAGGAAGAAAATATTGTACACGAAAAATCGCGTAACTTGACCAAGTAGTTTTATTTTTAAATAAATAAAAATTGTTGGCCAAACCAACTTATCTTGCCTTTGATAAAATTTATTTGTTATATATTTGTTTTTGACCACTTTTTGGTGCCAAGTAAAAATGGCAAAAACTAAATAAATAGGCAAAAATAGCACTTTGCTCAAGCTCCCATTTCCCTAGTTTAAAACAGGGCTAAGCTCCCTTAACTTTAGTTTGAAAAAAGTTGGTTTGGTTAGGTTAGGTTCAAATTTTGTAGAAGCACTGAAAAAAATAATTATAACATTTTATTTTAATAATTTTATAATAAATATTTATGTATAATAATCTGAAAAAGTTTAAAATTTTGCCACTGCCTAAATTTAATTAATCTTTTTAAAAAAGGTTTTGAAAATAGAAAATCTAATGATTTAATCGCTGGCAGCAACTGCTTTTAATTTTCTTGCACCAAAAAGATTTTTACTTTTTAAAAAATGTTATTATGCAGAAAATTGACAAAATTGATTTACAAATTTATATTTACAAATAATCATCTACAACTTTTTTTTTATAAGAATGTTGGGTTTGTTTTAAAATAGACTTTAAAATATTTATTGACTGAAAAATCAGTGTAATTTTTATTTTATTTTTCTAGTACATTCTAAGCCAATGAGTTTCTTGAGGCGACACATGCTTGTCAGTCGGTGACTGAACAAAACCTACCAAATCAAATAAAACATGAACTAATAAAAAAGTAAATGATTTTTTTTTTAAAGTAAAAAAAAAAAAAAAAAAAAATTGTTGTATTTGAATGCAAAATTGTATTTTAACAGTTTTTAATAATTATCAAAAATAATTATTTTTCTTGGCAATTATTTTGTTTTTCAACATTTTCCGGTACTTTATAAATACTGAATATTTAGAAAAACTTTGAATCAGGTTTTTGTTTTGCCAATTTATTTATGAAATTTTTATTGTTTTGTTTTATTTTGTTTTTGTTTGTTTTCCCCCAATTCACAATTATAACGTTTTTGCTATAAAAGAAAAATTAGCTATTTATAGAGGTCTGGATACTTATGCAGAATAGTACAGAATGTGCTGAAATAAGGACGTTATTATTTTGAAAAAAATCTCTATTGAGAGAACCCCCTTCCTCTCAAATTGAACTACATAATTTTGGGTTCAATATTGATGAGTGGGTCTCTTAGCAGCTGGTAAAAATTACGGAGTTTTCTGGGCAGAAGCAAATAACATAAAAAGGGACAAGCATAATAAATATCAGTTCTGCATAGTGGTGAATTAGTTCACTTGTCATGGGTTTTGTTTTTAGTTGTTCTGTATTGTGGCTCCTGGCTTGGTTGCTATGGTTATAAATTATGATGAAGAGTCAAACGAATATATAAAGGAGGTGGGTGGATATACAAGCAATTAAGTTTTATATTCCTTATTTCTACCTCCTTACTTTTCACACTGGCTCGCTAAAAGAATCGTAAAACTAACAGAAAGCTTTTTCATTTTTTAGTTGACCTTTGACCATGATTAAAAAATAGAAAATAAACTAACTTCCACCCCGACCAATATTTATTTAATTTTTTTTTTGGGGGGGGGGGGGGGGGCTCAGCTCTTTTTTAAACGAGAGGAATGGGAGCTAACCTGCACATTTCAAATGGTCCTAATTTTCCGTTGTCAAAGTGCCATTTTTACCTATTTATCAACTTTTGCTATTTTTCTGGTGCCATTTTTACCAGTGCTATTTTTACCTATTCACTTTTGCCATTTTTACTGTGCCATTTTTTTCTGATGCCATTTTTACCAGTGCTATTTTTACCTATTCACTTTTGCCATTTTTTACTGTGCCATTTTTTTCTGATGCCATTTTTACCAGTGCTATTTTTACCTATTCACTTTTGCCATTTTTACTGTGCCATTTTTTTCTGATGTCATTTTTACCAGTGCTATTTTTACCTATTCACTTTTGCCATTTTTACTGTGCCATTTTTTTCTGATGTCATTTTTACCAGTGCTATTTTTACCTATTCACTTTTGCCATTTTTACTGTGCCATTTTTTCTGATGCCATTTTTACCAGTGCTATTTTTACCTATTCACTTTTGCCATTTTTACTGTGCCATTTTTTTCTGATGTCATTTTTACCAGTGCTATTTTTACCTATTCACTTTTGCCATTTTTTACTGTGCCATTTTTTCTGATGCCATTTTTACCAGGCCATTTTTTACCATGCCATTTTTTTCTGGTGCTATTTTTACTGCGCCATTTTTTTTCTGGTGCCATTTTTACCTAAATTTATGATCTTATAGCCTTCCATCTATTTGCGCAGGCTGTAATCAAGGCATTTAAGAAAATTAGTAGGCGGAATCCCCTATTAAGTGACAAAAAGAAAAAATTCTGAAATTTGTTAAATTATGAGACATTTTTCTTTTGTTTTTAAAGCTGGTATTACAAGGATATAACGCGGCAAAAGTGCGAAGAATATCTGCGTCGTGACGGAAGGGATGGGTGTTTTATGGTACGCGATTCAACCACACCTCGCATCTTCTATACTGTATCGTTATATGCGAATGGGTAAGTATATCATTCTTGTAATTTCTACCTAAAATATCTCTGGCCAAGTGTTTATTTATCCTTCTTGCTTCCTCCAAGTCAATTTTTATCAATGTATACTATTGGTAATTTTTAAAATATCTCTAGCCAGGTCTTTATTTATCCCTCTATTCTCCAAGTCCAATTTATCAATCTATATCATTTGGTGATTTCTTCATCCTATTAAAACTGTTTGGGGGTGGGGACCATCATCATCATCATCATGTTTTGGGAAATATGTATTTTGATAATTGGTAAAACAGAATGCAACTGGTAAATTGGTAAAACTTAATATAACAACTTATACAATGAATAATGTATTTTGGGCACCGGTTAATTAAGTACATGTTTTGGAAAATACAAACTTTTACAATAGGTAAAATAGGACATCTACATGGATGACCGGTAAAATGGAACACCTATGTCGGTTGACTGGTAAAATGGAACACCTATGTCGGTTGACCGGTAAAATGGAACACCTATGTCGGTTGACCGGTAAAATGGAACACCTATGTAGTTTGACCGGTAAAATGGAACACCTATGTCGGTTGACCGGTAAAAGGGAACACCTATGTCGGTTGACCGGTAAAATGGAACACCTATGTCGTTTGACCGGTAAAATGGAACACCTATGTCAGTTGACCGGTAATATGGAACACCTATGTCGGTTGACCGTTAAAAGGGAACACCTATGTCGGTTGACCGGTAAAATGGAACACCTATGTCGTTTGACCGGTAAAATGGAACACCTATGTCGTTTGACCGGTAAAATGGAACACCTATGTCGTTTGACCGGTAAAATGGAACACCTATGTCGGTTGACCGGTAAAATGGAACACCTATGTCGGTTGACCGGTAAAATGGAACACCTATGTCGTTTGACCGGTAAAATGGAACACCTATGTCGGTTGACCGGTAAAATGGAACACCTATGTCGGTTGACCGGTAAAATAGAACACCTATGTCGGTTGACCGGTAAAATAGAACACCTATGTCGGTTTGACCGGTAAAATGGAACACCTATGTCGTTTGACCGGTAAAAGGGAACACCTATGTCGGTTGACCGGTAAAATGGAACACCTATGTCGGTTGACCGGTAAAAGGGAACACCTATGTCGGTTGACCGGTAAAATAGAACACCTATGTCGGTTGACCGGTAAAATGGAACACCTATGTCGTTTGACCGGTAAAAGGGAACACCTATGTCGGTTGACCGGTAAAATAGAACACCTATGTCGGTTGACCGGTAAAATGGAACACCTATGTTGGTTGACCGGTAAAATGGAACACCTATGTCGTTTGACCGGTAAAATGGAACACCTATGTCGGTTGACCGGTAAAATGGAACACCTATGTCGGTTGACCGGTAAAATGGAACACCTATGTCGGTTGACCGGTAAAAGGGAACACCTATGTCGGTTGACCGGTAAAAGGGAACACCTATGTCGGTTGACCAGTAAAATGGAACACCTATGTCGGTTGACCGGTAAAAGGGGACTTATACGTCGGTTGACCGGTAAAAGGGGTCTTATACATCGGTTGACCGGTAAAAGGGGTCTTATACGTCGGTTGACCGGTAAAAGGGGTCTTATACATCGGTTGACCGGTAAAAGGGGACTTATACGACGGTTGACCGGTAAAAGAGGACTTATATGTCGGTTGACCGGTAAAAGGGGACTTCTACGTCAGTTCACAAGTAAAAGGGAATTTCTAGGTTTATTGACCGGTAATAAGAAACTTCTATTTTACCAGCTTCTATTTTGCAAACAAAACAAACTTTTGTCAACTGGTGAACTGGAATATGTATTTTGGGTTCAGATAAAATAGAAACAATATTTTGTGTCACAAAAAATTATTTCAAGGACAAGTAATAATAAAGTAAAAAAAAAAAAAATCCTCAGCAGACCGTAAGAATCTTGCCCCCTTCCTCTATTTTTTTATTTTCATTTTCTTTTTTAGTTTTTGCAGTGGATTATTATCGAATGGACATTAGTCTACCAGATTTAAATTTATTTACTTATTTGCGGACTGTTATCTTCATCTTCGGAGTTATTTTTCTTATTCGAAAGCCTTTGAAATGAGTATTTATTTGTTATCCTCGTTTTCATAGTTGTCGTTTCACCACGTTTCGGCCAACTCATCCTCTGGCCTTCTTCAGGTGATTAACTGCAACAGGATAGGAATGCTGAGTGTCGTAACTGTATCTCCACTAATTAACGGAGTGAAACAATAGCAACTACGAAGAGGAAGATAACAGTTTGCAAATAAATAAATGCACAAATTACTTATCTCAGAGGATTCCAATTAAAAAAAAATTAATATATAATGCTTTTGTGATAGAGGACATACCTCAGAAACGGGTGAAAATCTGTCTCGGCAGCAGGTTGAAAGACAGAAAAAGAGAAGATGGCGGCTGTTGTCTTTTAAAGCGTCCGGTCACGCATAGATCTCGAGCAATCTCGTGTGGTATATGCAAATTGGGTATGCCTGAAACATTATAAAAGGCGAGTCGCTGGGAGGAGTGAGAGAAGCGTTTAAGACATGCAAATAGAAAACGTCGACGTGTATGCTAGTAACGAACTCTACTCTAATGAGCTCGTTACTAGCGAACCTCTGCTTGACGTTTTAAGCAAAAAGGTTTTGTTGCTTTGCGTTAGACAAAGACTTCTGATACAGCTTTAAAATGTTCTTTTTTTTCCCCCACAAAATCAACAAACCCAGACATCTATAAATATAAAAGCGAAAATGTATGTGTGTATGTGTGTTCGCTTTTTCTGTATGTCTACAAAAGGCTTCTTTCAGAGAAGCGGTCAGTCGGTCCACAACTTCTTAAAACTTTTTATATCACATATAAATCGTAATATCTCAGAGTTAACAATGGAGCTCGCCTGTCTATTTAATTTGCTCGATTTTGAGAAGATAAATATTCAACATTTGTCGCTCGCCGCATGTGGGTTAGTCTTTTTCCTATAACATCTTGGGAAAATAAAAATAAAAAAAAGCGTTCCCGCAGTAAATAAAATACTATCCCGCAGTCAAACTTGACCTCATTAAGTCATTAAAACGTGCACCTGCCAAATCCAAGTAATTAAATAAATTCAAGCGTGTTTCCGTTAGCATCTCGCGGTGGCCCAATGGTTAAAACCGTCGCACTCTTTTTTATTTTTTCACACTTTAATTTACAACTTTGCCTTAACGGTTCGGGTTCGATCCTCATACTTATCTACCAAAACTTTTTTTTTATTTATTTTAACCCCCCCCCCCCGGAGTTTTGATTTACCCAAAACCACACACACCTCCAAACACCCGAGCAACGCCGGGTACCCCTCGCTAGTTACCATGGAAAACACAGCGTGAATCGCCATGTTGATTTTTTAGTCTCCACTTGTATCGAATGCTATTAGCATTCATTATTAAATGCTATTAGCATTCATTATTATTGTTAGCACATTTTAAGTCGGAAATTTTTTGAAAAGGGGGTGGGGGGAGAATATCATTCTGATACCTGATTAAAGGGTTCACTGGCTAAAATAAGTGAAATATTGCGAATTCAAATTATCTCCCCTTTTTTTTTTTTTTTTTCCCTTTTTTTTTAAAGATTGTTTTCAAAATGGAAGGCAAGACAGTCACTCCTCTGTTAGTCATAAAATTTTATTTTATTATTTTAGGGATTTTTCTGTTGAACGTAGAATCTATATATTAATAGGATAGCACTTGTTATTTATTTTGTGTGCCACGCTTATGCCCGAGTGAGTATCATTTAATTGTTATGGAATTCCATTTCTTGTAATAATTTTACCTAGAATTTTTCATAAGTTTTGGTTTCAGTTTCGATGGCACTTAAAGTCATCTATTTTTTTTTAAATAATTTTACCAAAAATTCTTGATTATTCATTCTTTTTAAATCTGACTATAAGGTAGACTAACCAGAGTGCCTCTTTTTGGGGAGCTGGTTTCCCCCACATTAAAAACCGATCTCATGTCTAACTCTTCCCTCAAGGGGAGGCAAGTAAACAAAAAAAAAATCCAACTCTAAGCTTGTTATTTTTTTCATGTATATCATAAAAACACGTGTTAAACGTGTAGATATTTTTTTCAAACATAAAAAAGCACTTCTGAAGAGGGGAGGGGGTGATCTATAGATTTTGTTTTAAAATCTATAAATCTTGTTTTAAAATCAATAAATCTTGTTTTAAAATCTATAAATCTTGTTTTAAAATCAATAAATCTTGTTTTAAAATCAATAAATCTTGTTTTAAAATCTATAAATCTTGTTTTAAAATCTATAAATCTTGTTTTAAAATCTATAAATCTTGTTTTAAAATCTATAAATCTTGTTTTAAAATCAATAAATCTTGTTTTAAAATCTATAAATCTTGTTTTAAAATCTATAAATCTTGTTTTAAAATCTATAAATCTTGTTTTAAAATCAAGAAACCTTGTTTTAAAATCAATAAATCTTGTTTTAAAATCAATAAATCTTGTTTTAAAATCTATAAATCTTGTTTTAAAATCAATAAATCTTGTTTTAAAATCAATAAATCTTGTTTTAAAATCAATAAATCTTGTTTTAAAATCTATAAATCTTGTTTTAAAATCTATAAATCTTGTTTTAAAATCTATAAATCTTGTTTTAAAATCTATAAATCTTGTTTTAAAATCTATAAATCTTGTTTTAAAATCTATAAATCTTGTTTTAAAATCAATAAATCTTGTTTTAAAATCTATAAATCTTTCTTATATTCTTATTATAATCAGCAATTGGAAGATTTTTTAATCAAATAAAAAAAAAGAAGATAATTAAAGAAATTGTTTTTGACATTGGAAAATGTGCACAATTTTTTCTGATTTCGATACTGATTCTAATACCCCCCTAAAATTCTGATTTTTCTGATTCTCCGATTCCGATTAATCATCTGAACACTAGTATCTCTATCTCTACTAATATCTAAGTCACTTTGTGTGTGTGTGTGAGAGTGAGAGGTTCCAAGCAGCTGAGCTTATCTTTTGCAAACTTCACACAAAGCTAATTTATATGTCTGGCAGTGTTCTTAGATATGTTTTGTACAGAAATTCCTCCGATAAATATCGAAAATCGAAAAAATCCGATCTTAAAGTCTTTCTTTTCTAATAGATAAAAAGAATTTTTACAGGGGAATATTTTATTTTACGCCGAAACTTGGCCGGTGTGACATAAACTGTTCCCCTGTAAAAGTTCTTTTTTATCTATAAGAGAAGAAAGACTAGATTTAAGATCATGAAGCCTAAATATCAGCTGATGTGATATTGTAAACAAACACAGACAGAATTTGATGAACGACATTATCATTATTACTTTAAAAAAATTTTTTTTGCGAATTAGTCCTCCGGGCAAATTATTCTGCGTAATTTATAATATTCAATAAAGGATTGATTCTATAATAATACATATGCAATCTGCATGAATTAAAATATCATGTTTAAGCGTACTGTACGATTGGGCAACGCCGGGGGTCCAGCTAGTATATGCATATTTTGAGTAAGACTTTTTTTTTTAAAGGTGGAGGGGGGGTATAATTCTGGTTTATGATGAAAAAAAAGGTTCATGGATTAAAAATGATGGAAAAATAATGCCTGAAACTTTTTTTTTTTTTTTTTTTTTCTTCAATCCAGCAAACCAAGACATTACCATGTCAAACAGAACGACAAGAAATTCTATCTGTCTGAACGATGTTATTTCAGCACGGTTCCAGAGCTCGTAAATTATCACAAGCATAACGCGGCCGGTCAGTCTTCTTTCACCAAAGTTTTACTTCAGATAAAATTTTGTGTTTTTTTACATTGGTGATTTTTTTTTTTTTTTTTTTTCTTAAACCAATGCATTTCAGGTGAAAACATTATTATGTATTTAAAAATTAGCATAAATTTCAAGATTTTACAAAAAGTATTATAAGTAAAAATAAAATTTCTCAATCTGTGCCTAAATCAAAACGTAGATACCACGAACAAAGCTTCTTTCTTAGAACTGAACGCCTGTGGAACTCTGTTCCACTTGCCTGTTTCCCTCCCGATTTCAACCTGGATGTCTTCAAGTCCAACACAAACAAATTCCTGATGAACCGCCCCCCCCCTTAAGTAATGACACCTTATCAATTCTCCAATACTATTGCTACACTATCCCTTTGATTACTGTACACACAATAACCCTTATCCCTGAGTGGCCATTGGGCCTTGATAAGTGGTGAACTCCATGTAAAAAAAAAAAAAAGAAATGTGTGAAGTTTTATCGTATGTTTTAATGTGAAAGAGTTGTGCGACTAATTCAGTGTGACAAACCAGAGAGATAACTAGGGCTATGACAACAGCATATTATTTTCATTGTTTTGACTCTTGAGTGTATATCCGACACAGTTAGACACGGTTAATCATATGAGAACCACATCACTCTATATAAAAGCATATAAGATATCAACGGATACACACTCAAGAGTCAAAACAATAAAAATTGTCCTAGTCCTAATTATTACGTACTTACAAAATTAACATAAATTCCAACAAATTTTTTTAAAAATGATCCAGTAGAAAAATAATTACAAGGAAAAACAAAATTTCTCGATATATGAAGTTTCATCATATGTCTTAGTTTGGAAGAGTTGTGCAACCAATTCAGTATAACAAACAAGGCAGATAACCCTCGACATAAATTAAGGGTCAGTCATCTTTAAACTGTTCATCCACCCACTATTGCGGTTGACATTGAAGCACAATGTAATTGTTTTGATCAGGAAGAATTGTGCAACCAATTCAGTATGACAAACAAGGGAGATAACCCTGGACATAAATTAAGGGTCAGTCATCTTTAAACTGTTCATCTACCCACTATTGCACTTGACATTGAAGCCCAATGTAATTATGTTTTAATAAGGAAGAGTTATGCAACCAATTCAGTATGACAAACTTGCTTATCTCCCTTGACTCAAATTAAATGTGCACCATTTTAAAACCCAACATAACTCTGACTGTTTTTCACTACTAACGATTACTACGTTGTTGTCCTGATGACCACCTTACACACATTAACCCTTGTACTCGGATGGACTCCTGGCTTTGATAAGTGATAACCCCTTAAAAAAATGGATGATTTTTTTTTGTTAAAAATACATCTAACACATCATGTACAGGATTTTTTTTTTTTAAACAGGCATCACCACATTATCAAGGCCAAGAGGCCACTCGAGGATAAGGGTTAAAGAGTGTACAGTAGAAATCGGAAAATATAGTAATCATTAGTAATGAAAATTCGGTAAATTTGTTAACTTATATGGAACGGCTCATCAAGAACTTATTTACGTTAGACTTGAAGACAACCATATTGTACTCAGCTGGAAAGCAGGAAAGCGGAAGACAATTCCACAGGCGTGCAGTTCTAAGAAAGAAGCTTTGTTCATGGAATCTACGTTTAGGTTTAGGCACAGATAAAGAGTGGGGGGGGGGGAATTATTGATAGTGTTTACAGCTAGCCGAGTGTTTCTTGTGAAAGTTTTGCGAGGGGGGACCATAGACTGAAGCTCAGTCGAACACTTTCCATGAAAATAACGATACATTTGAGACAAGCTTGCAACATCTCTTCTGTGAGATAGAGGTTGCAGGGAAGAGAAAAGGACATCTCTTACGAGGCTACGAAGTCTATTTTGAATATCAAGGCAGGACAAATCCTTTCTAGCAGCTCCTGCCCAGATGTGGCAACAGTACTCCATCCTTGGACGTACCTGGCTCTTATATAGATAGAGAATTGCATCAGCAGTGAGATCTATTAGATTGATAGAAAGATCCCACCATTTTTCCAGCGGCCCTGGCAACAGATTTGATGTACCTGTTCCATTTAAGATCAGGAGTAATTGTCGAGCCCAGAAGCTTGTCAAAACTTGAGGCCTCCTGAAGACAAGAGCCATTCATTTCAATTGATGCCAGATGTGGATCAGAATGTTGATGATGTAAAGAGAGAAGCTTGATTTTAGATGCATTAAAAGTAACCAGCCACTCCTTTCCCCATTGTACCATGTGCTCAAGATCAGAGGAGAGAGAATCAGAGAGAACTTGGTCGTTTACTGTCTTAGATGTGCTACCATAAATGGTAGTGTCATCAGCATAAATGTCTACAATCATTTTCTTGTAATTTTTGGAATTTATACTTAAACATACAATTAAGTACATAATGGTTTCACCTGAAATGAGTTTTTTTTTTGTTGTTGTTGTTTAAAGATGCAGCATATTATATCATAAAAAAAATCAATATTAAATTAAAAAGTGATAAAAAAAATTCTACTGTATTTAAAACGCTGTTTGTATAAAAAAAATGTGTTTATTTAAAAAAAAATAAAAATTGTTGTTCAAACTGTCAAATTTGCAATTTTAAATTAAAACTTTATGAATATTTGCCACAAAATTAAATTAAAAAAATTTTAAGGCTACAAATCTTGGTGCGACCAAATCAGGCTGTCTGAAGATATTGGCTTCCTGAGACGAAACGTACCTAACATTGATGCTTTTTGTTTTTCTACTTCCTTTTGCAAAACTTCATTATGTTCTGCAAAATCAAAATCCCCCTTTCCTTCTTCCCCTTCCCCCTTTCTATATCCTCCACTTCCTTAATGGTTTCCCAACTTAAAATATACCAAACATTAATACTGTAAACCTTTTCCCTCTCCCATTGCAAAACTCATTCATGTTCTGGACATGAAGGAACAAAAACGATAAAATCCACTACAAAATAGCAATTGAAGATACAAAGAGCTTGAAGAATATAACTGGACGTAACATGAATACTATTTCCAAAATAACTGGATTCGGCATTAAATAACCCGAAAAGGATTGATATGCCATAAAACATAACAACTAAACCAAACCAATCCTTCAAACTCCTCGGTTTAAATTAAAAGATGGCGTAACAAATGGGAAATACAAATGTAACTTCTCTTCCAACTTTCAGATTTTGTAATCATGCCGATATTCCTTCTTTTAAAGTTGATAAGCTCTTTTTCTTCTGATGAATAAATAAGTGCAACATGAATAATATTTCCAAAATAACTGGATTCGGCATTAAATAACCCGAAAAGCGATGATATGCCGTAAAACAAAACAACCAAACCAAGACTACAGATCTAATTAATTAGGTTGACGGTTTTTGAAAAAGTTCATATCCGATAAATTATCAAAACGTTTACTTAAAAGTCTATTGGTTCTTGTCCGGAATTCCACCGATAGCTAAAAAACAAAATTAAAAAAAACTGTATTATTTACATACCTGTGACAAAATGAAAATATCATATTCCAAAAATCATAAATTGATCAATTAGTTCTATTGTTATATATATATATATATTTAAACAAAAAAATAAAATCTTATGAATAACAGAAACGACTGTCTTTTGAGATCCATATTATTTGGCTTCTTCAGACTAGTGCTTTGATCTTGTGTGTGATGTTCGTAACGTTGGACAAAATACCTAAAGAATGTCAATTGGCCGAAACATTGTGACAAGGAAACTCAAGATGAGAACAGTAATCCGAAGAATCCAAATAATACAGATCTCAAGAAACAAAGCGAGATAGCAGAAACAATAGTTCAAACTTACTAGAGTGTTGTAATGCCTACGAATTCTCATTAATCGCTTAAGAATGATTTTCTTTATAAAAACAAAACTACTTGATCAATTTACGTGATTTTTGGAATATGACATTCTTACTTTGTTACAGGCATGTACAGCAACCAGATTTTTATTTATTTTTGTTTTTTAATTTTAGCGAAATTCTGGACAAGAACAAAAGTTTATTTTTTTAAATTTAATTTACGAGCAAATCTCCAAACAAATGAATCATCCAAATGTGACATGAAAGTCGACAGTTCAAAACAACTTTTTAATATTTAAAACTACAGTGTGACTTATTATGAACAGCATATACTATCAGAATCAAGTTCGCCCATTACAATATCGAATATCAAATTTGTGGAGCTGTTAGAATTATGAGTGAGCTCTCTGCTATTTGGTCAAAATCTGTTTCTGCTTTTGGTATTATGCAAAATACAAACAGTGTTGAAATAATAATGCTACTATTTAGAAACCCATCCTTAACATAGGGAGGAGAGGGTGTTTTGTAACTATTCTGTACTTTCACCTAACAATTTAATGAAACCTTGAATTTAACTTGAAACTCGTATCTAAAAATAGCATGGTTTATATTCTGCATAAGTACCCTGTTTTCTGCTGAATTGCTAGGGCCTTACCTCCTCTTTTGTATTCAGGGGGGGGGCTGAATTTGATTTCTTTCTCTTATAACAATTTTACTTTTTTTTCAATTAATTATTTGAAACATTCGATGAAGTGTTTCTTTCAATTATTTGAAACATTCGATGAAGTGTTTCTTTCAATTAATTATTTGAAACATTCGATGAAGTGTTTCTTTCAATTAATTATTTGAAACATTCGATGAAGATTTTCTTTCAATTAATTATTTGAAACATTCGATGAAGTGTTTCTTTCAATTAATTATTTGAAACATACGATGAAGTGTTTATTTTTATTTAATTTATTTTTATAAAGAAAAATTAGTTTAAAAAATCTTTTTAATTATAAAAATTTTTTCTTGTTCCAAAGAAATTATTTATTCACGCTTTCTACGCATTTTTATCTATCAGGTCTTGAAACGAGGCTGCATTTTCCTCCACGTCATGGTCAAAGAACTGCTCCAACAACAGCAGGTTTTGGACATGGTCAGTATTGAATTTCATTTTAGTTCTTGGTTAAGTAGACGTAGATCACTTGAAGTAGCAAGTCTAGTTCACAGGCCGAGAAAAAAAAAAACATGGGAAAAAATGATAGAAAAAAAATAAAGTAATTCTGTGGATTCCTCACTCCACCCCTGAGTGTTGGGAAGTGATTCACGAAAAAAGAAAGTTTGTCAGAAGAAAAAAAATCCATGACAAGTGCTATAAATGATTCAGGATGGAAATGAAATGGGTGATCTGCTGAGAATATTCGTCATTTTCCGCCTGTCATTCTTAAACAAAAAAACAGACATAGGATTTCTGATTTTGAGTCGATAAATTTAAGAGTCAGAGTTAGTTTACTGACTTTTCAGTTTTGGACAGTTGACGACGGTTGGTGGCTCAGAAATACCTTGAGAAATATTGCATGTGTGCATATAGTGTGAAACTTAGCCAGTGAGTGTTGAGAACATGCGTTGCATGGAGAGAAACGATATGAGAATGATACGATAGATGCGTAATATGAATCTTAAAGACAGGCTTAGATCTGACGACCTCAGAGGAAGATTAAACCTGAATGATATGAGGTGATGGTATTGGAGACAAAAGACCGGAAACAGGATTTCTGATTTTGAGTCGATAAATTTAGGAGTTAGTTTACTGATAGTTTTTTAGTTTGGACAGTTAACAGTTTAGAGATTTTCCCTCCCCTTTATCATTCCACCCTGGGTGTATATGTGTGTGTGTATGCATGTATATATATATATATATATATACACCTTATTAATATTTTTTAAACCAAAGTTTTGATATATTAAAATTTCGATAATGTCCATCTAATATATAAAAGGTAAAATCTGTGTGTGTGTTTGTATGCCTATCAAAAGCTTTTGACACGCGATGGATCCTGACAAGATCAGTGTCATTTTGAAGCTCAACGTCTCAGACGACAAATATTGGAAAATTGGCTAAAAACATTAATGCCTTCACCCTCAACTGGGCACTTTTCTACACTTTTTCATCACTTTTTTCCTTGACATTTTCGCAAGTCATTATCTCCTTTCGATTGATTATCCTTAATTTCAACGTTTGCGACTTCTGGTTTCGCCATGGACGCATCAGCTAACACATCACGTTTTTTTTTTTTTCACCGTCTTTTCCGCCTTCATGTTATGGGTTTGAGCCTGCCTGCCTGCCTGCCTGCCTACTACGACTTTTTTTTTAAACACCTCTCTCCACCCGGACTGCCTACTGCTGTTTTTATCCACCCTGCCCCCCCCCACTATCACTTTTTTTTTTTTGTTGTTTCGGGGATCCATTACTACACCACCTGGGCAACACTGGGTACCCCTTGCTTGTCTTCTCTATATAAATAAAATGAACTCATTTTTTCCCGTCTGATTTTGACCTTAATAGGATTAAAAATCAAGATATTTCATGCAAATATAATATGCACAAACGGCAGAACAATATCTGAGGTGTGTTATAGGCTTATTATTTCTCAAATTCCTCGATAATCTTAGATTTCTATACTTTTTCTGCTGAGAAGTCACGGCCAAAATCGGTTAAGATCAATGGAAGTGGTAAAATATTTTCTCTCTAATAAATTCCCCCCCCCCCCCTGCCACCACTTAACACCGTTTGGGGATCGTTCACAAGGAACAGTTGAGAAGAGAACACCGGTTTGGCTTCGTAGTTCTTTCATGTGAAGTTATTTAAAATCACTAAACTAAGCTTCAGTGCTCTGTGGCGTAGTGGTTAGCGTGCTGGACAATTCACATTATATTTTCACGTTCGCGCCGACCTACCGTAGTCGTTTTTTTTTTTTTTTTTTTTTTTCCTAAACAACTGGAATGGACTTTTCTTGGTGTCCGAACTGTTAACGTTGCAGATGCAAAATACAAACAGTGTTGAAATAATAATGCTACTATTTAGAAACCCATCCTTAAGATAGGGAGGAGAGGGTGTTTTGTAACTATTCTGTACTTTCACCTAACAATTTAAGGAAACCTTGAATTTAACTTGAAACTCGTATCTAAAAATAGCATGGTTTATATTCTGCATAAGTACCCTGGTTTCTGCTGAATTGCTAGGGCCTTACCTCCTCTTTTGTATTCAGGGGGGGGGGCTGAATTTGATTTCTTTCTCTTATAACAATTTTACTTTTTTTTCAATTAATTATTTGAAACATTCGATGAAGTGTTTCATTTTCTGCCTGTCATTCTTAAACAAAAAAACAGACATAGGATTTCTGATTTTGAGTCGATAAATTTAGGAGTCAGAGTTAGTTTACTGACTTTTCAGTTTTGGACAGTTGACGACGGTTGGTGGCTCAGAAATACCTTGAGAAATATTGCATGTGTGCATATAGTGTGAAACTTAGCCAGTGAGTGTTGAGAACATGCGTTGCATGGAGAGAAACGATACGAGAATGATACGATAGATGCGTAATATGAATCTTAAAGACAGGCTTAGATCTGACGACCTCAGAGGAAGATTAAACCTGAATGAGGCCTCAAGTTTTGACAAGCTTCTGGGATTGACCATTACTCCTGATCTTAAATGGAACACGTACATCAAATCTGTTTCCAAGGCCGCTGGAAAAATGGTGGGATCTTTCTATCGATCCAGTAGATATCTCACTGCTGATGCAATTCTCTATCTATATAAGAGCCAGGTACGTCCAAGGATGGAATACTGTTGCCACATCTGGGCAGGAGCTGCTAGAAAGGACTTGGCCTGCCTTGATAGAGTTCAAAATAGACTTCGTAGCCTCGTAGGAGATGTCCTTTTCTCTTCCTTGCAACCTCTATCTCACAGAAGAGATGTTGCGAGTTTGTCTCTGATGTATCATTATTTTCATGGAAAGTGTTCGACTGAGCTTCAATCTATGGTCCCCCCTCGCCAAACTTTCACAAGAAACACTCGTCTAGCTGTAAACACTATCAATAATTCCCCCCACTCTTTATCTGTGCCTAAACCTAAACGTAGATTCCATGAACAAAGCTTTTTTCTTAGAACTGCACGCCTGTGGAATTGTCTTCCGTTTTCCTGCTTTCCGGCTGACTACAATATGGTTGTCTTCAAGTCTAACGTAAATAAGTTCTTGATGAGCCGTTCCATATAAGTTATCAAATTTAACAAATTTTCATTACTAATGATTATTATATTGTCCAATTTCTACTGTACACTCTTTAACCCTTATCCTTGAGTGGCCTCTTGGCCTTGATAATGAGTTGATACCTATGAAAAAAAAAAAAAGAAAAAGTCCAATGTGAACAAGTTCTAATTGAATCGTCCCCCTAAGTAATCCAAGTTTCAAAATTCCCACTGTTTACTATGCTAAAATCACAATGACTAATGTATACCTATTAACCCTTATCCTTGAGTGGCCTCTGGGCCTTGATAAGTGGTGACATCCTTGTAAAAAAAAAAAAAAAAAATGATATGAGGTGATGTTATTGGAGACAAAAGACCGGAAATAGGATTTCTGATTTTGAGTCGATAAATTTAGGAGTTAGTTTACTGATAGTTTTTAACAGTTTAGAGATTTTCCCTCCCCTTTATCATTCCACCCTGGGTGTGTATATGTGTGTGTGTATGCATGTGTGTATATATATATATATATATATATATATATACACCTTATTAATATTTTTTAAACCAAATTTTTAATATATTAAAATTTCGATAATGTCCATCTAATATATAAAAGGTAAAATCTGTGTGTGTGTTTGTATGCCTATCAAAAGCTTTTGACACGCGATGGATCCTGACAAGATCAGTGTCATTTTGAAGCTCAACGTCTCAGACGACAAATATTGGAAAATTGGCTAAAAACATTAATGCCTTCACCCTCAACTGGGCACTTTTCTACACTTTTTCATCACTTTTTTCCTTGACATTTTCGCAAGTCATTATCTCCTTTCGATTGACTATCCTTAATTTCAACGTTTGCAACTTCTGGTTTCGCCATGGACGCATCAGCTAACACATCATGTTTTTTTTTTTCACCGTCTTTTCCGCCTTCATGTTATGGGTTTGAGCCTGCCTGCCTGCCTGCCTGCCTACTACGACTTTTTTTTTTTTAAACACCTCTCTCCACCCGGGCTGCCTACTGCTGTTTTTATCCACCCCGCCCCCCCATTACTACACCACCTCGACACACCTGGGCAACACTGGGTACCCCTTGCTTGTGTCTATATAAATAAAATGAACTCATTTTTTCCCGTCTGATTTTGACATTAATAGGATTAAAAATCAAGATATTTCATGCAAATATAATGTGCACAAACGGCAGAACAATAGCTGAGGTGTGTTATAGGCTTATTATTTCTCAAATTCCTCGATAATCTTAGATTTCTATACTTTTTCTGCTGAGAAGTCACGGCCAAAATCGGTTAAGATCAATGGAAGTGGTAAAATATTTTCTCTCTAATAAATTCCTCCTCCCCCTGCCACCACTTAACACCGTTTGGGGATTGTTCACAAGGAACAGTTGAGAAGAGAACACCGGTTTGGCTTCGTAGTTTTTTCATGTGAAGTTATTTAAAATCACTAAACTAAGCTGCAGTGCTCTGTGGCGTAGTGGTTAGCGTGCTGGACAATTCACATTATATTTTCACGTTCGCGCCGACCTACCGTAGTCGTTTTTTTTTTTTTTTTTTTTTGCTAAACAACTGGAATGGACTGTTCTTGGCGGCCGAACTGTTAACGTTGCAGATGTTTTTTTGTTTTTTTTTTCACACTTTATTTTCCTACTTTTACTCATGACTACGGGTTTGATCCTTCCTACTTACCTACCATAACATTTTTTTAAAACTCCCCCCCCCCCGTCCCGGAAACAAACACTCGGGCAACGCCGGGTACCCCCGCTAGTATACCAATAAAATCAAAGTCAAAATTGACTCAATTATTTAAGCTTCATAATTATCAGTTTTCATAATCGAACATGCATATATTTTTGCAAAATCAAGACAATAAAATATAAAATAAGAACACTATATGGTGTATTTCCTTATGCATTACAATTGTTTCGTAACTATTTAGACAAATTTAAATATATATATATATTTAAATAAATGTTTAGAGGGTCAGAATTTGTATATAGTTTTAAAAAAAGTAATAGGCGGAAGTTTCTCGAGAGCTCTTTCGGCTATCATCTCGTCAGGAGGAAATCGATAGCAACCTAAATAATATTGGCCAGCATTTGGTTGACAACCCGTGCTGTGCCGATAGATATAAAATAGATTGGTTCGAGGTGCTACATAGAGCGAACTCCAAAAACCATTTAAAGATTTTGGAGGCCGTCTCTATCGCGGTGCGTCAACCTTCTTTGTGCCGGCAAAAAGAAACATCAAACGCATTGTTTCTCTTTGGGGAACTTTGAATTTTTTCTCCCGCTTTTTTTTTTTTTGTTTTTCTCCCTCGTTGTGCCAATATTTTAATCGTTTTTAAACGTAAATAAATTTATTTAGTGTCCCCGTACGTTTGGCACATTTAATAAGTTCCCCATTAGAACTCTTTATTTTCGTTACAATATTATTTAGGTTGCTATCGATTTTCTCCTGACGAGATGATAGCCGAAAGAGCTCTCGAGAAACTTCCACCTATTACTTTTTTTAAAACTATATATATATATATATATATATATATATAGATGGCCTGATGAGGTGATTTTCCCTGTTAGGGGGTCATTGAAACACGTTTGCTAATGTGTAGCCAATAGCTCTCCAACAATCAATATTTTGCTCTGTTTCATGCATTGAGCACTCTTTTGGAATGACATATTGTGTTGTTGTAGTAGTTACTGAAAAGATTCTACCAACAATATAATATATATATATATATATATATATATTATGTAGAGGTGATAAAAAAAATCAAATAAAATGCTCGATTGCAGATGTGAGAGCTAAAAATACAAACATTTATTTCAAAACTATATATACATATTTCAAAGGCATACCAGTGGTTTCATTGCATTGAATTAACTATTAAAGGTTAAATGGAATCTGCGACTTTGTTTACTTCGCGTTGTTTTGCCGTTTAAAACAGAGGAAAACACCGTTTAACGGGCAGTGTTTTAATTTGGAGTTTCTGATGTCAAGATAGACCTTAGTAACCGACGCTAATAGATTCTGTTTATGGAAGGAAGGGAGGGATGGCAGGAAGGGTAATGTAGGGCGTGTGTGTGTGTGTGTATGTGTGCTTGCATGTGTGCACACACGCGTGTGTGCATGTATATTTATATGGTTTTCTCTGTTTGTTTACTTCATGTTGTTTTGCCTTTTCAAAGTCACTGATGAATTGTAGTTATTTCATTCAACCTCTAATGGTTGATTCAATGCAATGAAACCACTGGTACGCCTTTGAAATATGTATATATAGTTTTGAAATAAATAGTTTTATATATAATATGCATCTCACATTTCTTATCTGCTCTTTCCTCTACCCCCCTTCCTGTTTTTTTTACCTTTTTCTTTTTTCTGTCCTTCCCTTTTTTTTCTTTAATTTTTAATGAATGCCTTATTTCTTTTTTAATGATCCTCATTATCAATTTTGGTTTTGGTTTCGTTTCTAGCTGATGGCAGTCAAATCATTTTTTTTTTACTTTTGAAATCAATATAATATGAAATAATTAATAAATACTAAATCTGCATGAATTAAAATATCATATTTAAGTATATCTTATGACCGGGCAATCCTGGCCGCCACTACTAGTCTATATCTAAAATTTAATGTCTGCCTGTGTGTTTATGTGTTCTTTATAGAAAGAAAGGTTAGAGAATCTACATAACATCTGAAAATCTGTTCTTGTGTAAAATTTACTGGGAAAAACAACGGAAGTGACCAGCAATCTCTAAGGCAGCTCTGCGGGTACAACTTTCTTAAAACATCAAATATCACTCTTCACTTTTTAACCTTCTCTTTCTCTCACACACAGACGTGATGTTGCTAATCTCAGTCTTTTTTAAATACTACTAGCGGGTGGGGGGGTTTAAGATTTTTTATGAAATTGATATCATTCTTCATTTTTGAATCTTCTCTCTCTCTTTATCGCATACAGATATGATGTTGCTAGTCTCAGTCTTTTTTTTTTTAAATACAATTATGGCATCCGTTCTTCAGAATTTTATGATCTATTTCCTGCTTCTTTTGTTCCAGCTTATTTGACATTGGTCTAGTGGTCTCCACTAGCTCACTGTTTTGATACCTCAATGTAGTTCAGTTTATTTCAATAGTTTCTTTCCTAGAACTGCGGAATTGTGGAACTCGCTTCCTGCTCCCTGTTATCCTTCTACCTATAGTTTTGGTCTTCTCAAAAGTGAGACCAATAGGCATCTCCTGTCTTTGCGATAATCAGCTTCCGTACTTATTAGCTCCTTACACCAAGTGGCTTAATCACATTTACACACCGGTTCTCAGATCACCAAAGTTAACCAACATTTAGCCTGGTCATTACTAAAATGGGTAACCAATTTGGGAATTTCAGGCACTGTTTATAGGACACCTCCCTGCAAAAGTTGCAAAAAAATACTAACGCCATCATCTTCCCTAACAGGAATATACGTGCGACTGGGGATCACTTGTGAATCTCATACTCCCATGGAACTCGGAGGAAGCTGGTTAAACCCAAATAGGGTTAATGCCATTTCACACACACAAGTGGCTTCATGCCTTCTTTCGAACTAGAAGTGCAGACTTGTGGAATTCGCTTCCTGCTAATTGTTTTTCTTCTACCTACAGTCTTGGTCATTCCAAGAGTGAGATCAATAGGCATCTCCTGTCTTTGCGATAATCATATTTTGTTCTCCTTACATCAATTGGCATCATGCTTTGTCTGGAGCGGTTTTCATTAAAAAAAAAACAATGGCCTATGACTGTAATTTTACATTTTTTTCTTTGTGTTTTTTTTCTACAACATTTTGTTGCTATTTACAAATTTTTTTCAGATCATTGGGAAATTGATCCTTCCGAATTAGTCCGAGGCAAAGAGTTGGGCACTGGTTGTTTTGGCGTGAGTTATTCAATCGACTTCATTTTCTTGTGAAAATTTTACAAATGTTTTTTTTTTTTTTTTTTTTTTTTTTTTACAAAAAAATTAAACACTATTTAAAATTGTATTAACTACTTTTTAAAGAATTATCTTCATGATTCTAAGTTGCAGAGTTTGGTATAAAGTCTGATTCTGACTTGTAGAATTTTGAAAAATTTGTTATTTTGCCATTGTGTGGAATTTCTCAAATTCTGATCCTAACTGGTGGAATTTTTCCCAAATTTCTGATCCCTATTCAAGGAATTTTTCCTAAATTTCTGATCCCTTTTCAAGGAATTTTTCCCAACTTTCTGATCCCTATTCAAGGAATTTTTCCCAAATTTCTGATCCCTATTCAAGGAATTTTTCCCAAATTTCTGATCCCTATTCAAGGAATTTTTCCTAAATTTCTGATCCCTTTTCAAGGAATTTTTCCCAACTTTCTGATCCCTATTCAAGGAATTTTTCCCAAATTTCTGATCCCTATTCAAGGAATTTTTCCTAAATTTCTGATCCCTTTTCAAGGAATTTTTCCCAACTTTCTGATCCCTATTCAAGGAATTTTTCCCAAATTTCTGATCCCTATTCAAGGAATTTTTCCCAAATTTCTGATCCCTATTCAAGGAATTTTTCATGTATTTTAATGTCTTCCATCATTTAGATTCTGTGGAGTTTTTCAGATTAAAAAAACTGACTCCTAGGATTCCAAAAAAAAAGTTGAGTTTTGATCGTAAAGATTCAAAAAACAAGTTGGCTTTGACCACTAGGATCCCCCCCCCCCCAAAAAAAAAGTGAGGCTTTGAGCACTAGGAATTCCAAAAAGTCGGGCTTTGATCACTAGGAATTCAAAAATGTCGGGCTTTGACCACTAGGAATTCTAAAAAGTCGGGCTTTGACCACTAGGAATTCTAAAAAGTCGGGCTTTGAGCACTAGGAATTCAAAAAAGTCAGGCTTTGACCACTAAGAATTCCAAAAAAGTCGGGCTTTGAACACTAGGAATTCAAAAAAGTCGGGCTTTGAGCACTAGGAATTCTAAAAAGTCGGGCTTTGAGCACTAGGAATTCCAAAATGTCGGGCTTTAACCACTAAGAATTCAAAAAAGTCGGGCTTTGAACACTAGGAATTCAAAAAAGTTGGGCTTTGAACACTAGGAATTCAAAAAAGTCGGGCTTTGAGCACTAGGAATTCAAAAATGTCGGGCTTTGAGCACTAGGAATTCAAAAATGTCGGGCTTTAACCACTAAGAATTCAAAAAAGTCGGGCTTTGAACACTAGGAATTCAAAAATGTCGGGCTTTGAACACTAGGAATTCAAAAATGTCGGGCTTTGAGCACTAGGAATTCAAAAATGTCGGGCTTTAACCACTAAGAATTCCAAAAAAGTCGGGCTTTGACAACTAGGAATTCAAAAAAGTCGGGCTTTGACCACTAGGATTTCAAAAAAGTCGGGCTTGACCACTAGGATTTCAAAAAAGTCGGGCTTGACCACTAGGATTTCAAAAAACTCGGGCTTTGACCACTAGGATTCCAAAAAACTCGGGCTTTGACCACTAGGATTTAAAAAATGTTGTATTTGACTTCAAAATATTTTACTCTTCGTCCACTATTCAGTTGATTTTTTTTTTTATTAAAAAAAATTGATTCAGCGTATTTTCACGTATTCTCACACTCCACAAACCTGATCATAAGTTTATGATTTTAAGAATTCTGAAAATTTATTTTTCTTATTTTTTTCTTAGACGGTCTATGAAGCTTGGTGGAAAGATAACATTGTGGCAATCAAACTGATGAAGACTGGTTCAATGTCCGAACATGGTTTCATTGAAGAAGCAAAAACAATGACGTAAGAATTTAAGAATTCTTTTTTTTTTCTTTTTTTTTTTTTTTTTTTTTTTGTGCTGAATGTTCAATCTTGTCATTTCTGCAAAAAAATATTCAATTAGTTTGGAATGTTCTTTCTTTCTTTTTATTTTCTTTTCTTTTTTTTCCTTTTTTTCTTTTTTTTCCTTTTTTCCTTTTTCTTTTTTTCTCCTTTTTCTTTTGTCACCAATTATCAAGGACTAAAGGCCCTTCAAGGATAACAATTAATTAGTCAAGTGGACAATGAGACAAATGTGTTGACAATTGGAAGCAATGGTGAAAAATGGGCAGAATTTGATCATTGGAGACATCGGCTCGACAAAAATTTGTTTACATTGGACTTGAAAACGACCATGTTGCATTCAGCTGGGAAGCAGCCCCATGATGAGGATTGTGTTCACCTTTTTTTTTTTTTTTTAGGCTTACTACCTCAACTGTTCTACACATACTAACCCAAACACTCTTGTCCGTTTTTTATTTATTATAGTCGATTTCACGTTTGTTTTACTTGCTGGCATGTGTTGGACCGCTTTTAGAAATAGACTTCAAAGCTAACTTATCTCTGACCAGGACTTTATTTATCCCTATTTCTCTGAAATCAATCTTTGTCACTTGTCCTCATCTTTTCCTTGGCCTCCTTCCAACAACTGATCATGATACCTCAACTGTTCTACATTTACTAACCCAAGCGCCTCATCCATTTTTTTTTTCATCATCATGTTTGGTTTAATGTCCATTTTATTTGTTAACAGATGTTGAGCAGATTTTAGAAATCGATTTCGAAACTGAAACTATCTCTGGCCGGGTCTTAATTTATTCCTACCATAACATTCTTCATCATTCAACTGACAATCCATCTATCTCATCAACCATTATCCTCAAGAAGCTTTTGGCCTTAATAAGCACCAACTCATCATACAAAAATAAGCACCGACTCATCATATAAAAAAAACAATGCCGATAGCCGTTAATCGCGTGCTCTCGTTTAATGAATGAATGCGTGAATGTAGGATTGACTTGAAATTCTTAAAGATAAACTAAAATGACCGAAAAATGGGTTGAAATGACTTAAATAAATAAAAAGTAAATGACTTAGAATGACTTTAATGAACTTAAGGATGAATTGAATGACGTTAAGAATGACTTGAATGCTTAAAAAATAACTGGAATCCTTCAAAAACAACTTGAACGATCTGGAGAAGGACTTGAATGGCTGTGAGACTGACTGGTTGTAAAGTGGGTGATCATTTTACATTAAATTAATACAGAAAAGTGATCCCCCACTTTATATCACAATAAGTACAGCATGTAGCAAGAACAGATACTACACTTTGATGTATTTATTTGCTCCCCCACTGAGCAAATTAGGCACAAGGCCGATTTTTAAAGTGAGGAGTGAAGGGGAAATGGGGACCAACTCCCCGGGGAGTAGGGGAGCTGGATAGTGACAATTGGTATGAAGGGTTGCCCCTACATTGACCAAGGTCTTATATGTGGGGTCGCCCCCACATATGGTCTTTGCTTGCAGTATCTGTTCCGACAGATACTACACTTTGAGCTTGGCCAAGAAAAGCTTAAAAAGCTAAGCACAGCATCTATTAACAACAGACCTTTGATCTTAACTAAAAAGGGCAAGCACAAAAGTGTTACGGACAGACCGACAGACCGACGGAGTGATTTATAGAGTCGCTTGCACGCGACTAAATATTATGTACAAAATGAAAAAAAAATTATATGCAAATTTACAAAAGAATATACAAATTTACTAAAAACAAAATTATATAAAAATTTACTAAAAACAAAATTATATAAAAATTTACTAAAAACAAAATTATATAAAAATTTACTAAAAAAATTATATCCAAATTTTCTAAAAGAAAAACATATATAGAAATTTTCTAAAAAAATTTATATCCAAATTTACTAAAAGAAAAAAATTATATCCAAATTTACTAAAAGAAAAAAATTATATCCAAATTTACTAAAAGAAAAAAATTATATACAAATTTACTAAAAGAAAAAAATTATATACAAATTTACTAAAAGAAAAAAATTATATACAAATTTATTAAAAAAATATAGACAAATTTTCTAAAAAAATTATATACAAATTTTATAAAAAAGAAAAAAATATTATATACAAATCGCCTGTTTCTTCTTTCATCGGATTTTTTTGATTGTCAATATTTATCAAAGACATTCTGGTACAAAAACCTATCTAAGAACGCTGCCAGATACATAAAGTACATTTGTGTGAAATTTTATAAAAATCAGCCCGACCGTTTAGGAGTCCATAGGGAATGAACTTGTACACACACAAAATTCCTTTTATATAATAGTAGAGATTTCTCTTAGTCTGTTTGTCTATCCATTCCTCTTTTTCTCAGAAACCAATCTGATTGAAATGTTGTATAAACCTTTGTTATGATAAGGTGCAGCAAACTAAGTATTATGGTATCTATTGATTCACAATTAGGGATTAACAGAGAATGATAGGGAGAGTAGTATTTTAATGAGCACAAATTTAACCAAATTTAAGCATCAATTTGGCATAAAGCAATCATTCTAAATCAACAGCCATAACTTTTGCCGGTTTGTAACAGGTGAAAAAGTCTAGTTTTAAATAAGTCGACCATTTTTTTCTTTTTTTTTCTTTTCTTTTTTTCTTTTCTTTTTTCCTTTTTTTCTTTTTTTTCTTTTTTTTTCCTTTTTTCTTTTTTTTCTTTCCTTTTTTCTTTCTTTTTCTTTTTTAAGAATTCTGTTGCCGCCATTGAGGCAAGAGTTCAAACTGGGTCAGACTCGAATTATTTTTAGCAATTTTATTTCTGCTTCAATAGGTTTGTCATCTTTGATTAATATATTCTCCTGAATATCTTTAACAACAACGAACATCCATTCTCATTCTCGCCCCCCCCCCCAAGAATGCCAGTTTGTCTGTCTCCATTTTAAACTGAGCTTCTCTATTTATATATTATCGCCTTTTCCTTTCTTTTCTATTTCTTATCTGATGTCTTCTTGGGCGCTGATTAATCAAATTACCAAAATGTGCCTCCTCCTCCTCCTCCGCCTGCCCTTCATCCTCTTGCCTCTCCTCCTCCCTCTCTCTATATTTTGTACTTTTTTTTTCAAATCTGAAGACTGGGTCAATTAGTGCTTTTCTAAGATGCTGTGCTTAACTTCTTGTAAATATATATACTTGCTAAAATAGAAATCTTTCACACACACACACACACACACACACACACATATATATGTACTAGCTGGACGCTCGGCATTGCCCAGTCGCACAAAACGCTTAAACATGATATTTTAATTTATGCAAATTGCATATGTATCATTATAGAATCAATCCTATATTGATTATTATATATTATGAGGAATAAATTGCCTGGTGGACTAATTTGCAAAAAAAAAAAAAATAATAATAATAATAATGTCGTTCATCAAATTCTGTCTGTGTTTGTTTACAATATCACGTCACCTGATATTTGGGCTTGACGATGAATACCCTGGAAAAGTCACTTCTGATTAATGTTTAGTTTTAAAATATGCAAATGAAGAAATGATTTGCTGTGATTTTAAATGGCACCTCTTCTTTTATCGTAAATTGAATTCATTAATAAGAAAAATTAAAATAAAATGGTGAGGTACACTCCGGCTTGAACATGGGATCATTTGATCTTTAGTCAAATGCTCTACCACTGAGCTATATCTCTAGACGACATTAATTCTGTTTTTTTAAGAAGAAATGATTTGCTGAGATTTTATTATCTCCCTTGGCCAGCGTCACTTAAATATTCCCCTGTAAAAATTCTTTTTTTATCTATAAGAAATAAAAAGTACTTTTTAAGATCAGATTTTTTTTCGATTTTCGATATTTATCGGATGAATTTCTGTACAAAACATATCTAAGAACACTGCCAGATATATAAATTAGCTTTGTGTGAAATTTGCCAAATATAGGCTCAGCCGTTTCGGAACCTGTGAGGAAGGAACTCGCACACACAACGTGACTTTTATATAAGATGTGTGTGTGTGTGTGTGTGTGTGTGTGTGTGTGTGTGTGTGTGTGTGTGTGTGTGTGTGATGAAAATTATCGAAAAATAATATTCCAACGTGATGGAAAAACGAAAAGGATCAAACCAAAATTATGTTCATTGATGTTTCGTCTTTATTTCAAGACTTCCTCAAGATGATGGATTCGAAGAACTAAAAATACAAATACAATATTTGAAAATATACTTGTGTTTGTAATGTGAAATGGAGGCCTTTGTTTTTTTTTTTTTGAACAACAAAAAAAAATATCCATTAGCGTTCAATGTCTATAGCGTTTATGATATGGAATGAGTGAAATATATCTCTATTTTTTTAAACGATATACAACCATGAATTAGATATATAACCATTAGAATTTAAAAGATAACATGGTTTTGTTCTTAGTCGCTAAAATGTTGGACATGTATATGAAATGAATGTTTCTTTGTTTTGATTTGTTTATTGATAGATCTTTTAAAATTTTATTCTTGATATTATTTGCTGTGATGTAAGCAAGTTAACCTGTACCTAAATTTAAGCTCTGTTCTTTTAATATAAATTTACTGATTAAACAAGATAAATTGTACGCTGTTTAATTGTGTTTGACTTTGTAACATGTATAGTGAAATCTATAAAATAAATTTTACTTGTCTGTTTAAATGTATGTATGTATGTATGTTTGTTTGTGTCAGGTCATGTCATATGCTATTGGTACCATGTAACCCAGTACTGCCTGCCTCATGGTCGGGTCACCGGCGACTAAACTGGTTCCCCCACCAGACTTGTTTGGTAAGGAGGGTGGCTAGTCTCCCTGAAGGATTAAAAACAAGACCTTTCAAAAGGCGGATGAACCCTTTTTTGGGGTCAATGGCCAACTAGCACCGTGTATATTTGTGTATATGTATATATGTGTTGGGGTGGAGAGGGCTCCCATAAGCCGTGGTGAAGGCAACCTTTCTAGGAGAAGCAAATCTCTAATTTAAAAAAAACCATAAAGCAGGAGACCAGTATCCGCATTAAGCTAGTCTGCAGTTTAAATTGTTGCTGGCTATCTTGCTCTTGCTTGTTGCTGGATCTCAACATTTTTAACCGAGAGAGAGATTTAGCTGTCGTACAAAGCTAAGACTCTGTAACATCATCTTTGTATAGATACTCCCTCAGGCATTTGGGCTCATGGACTTTAAGTGTCCGAGGGAGTGGCACTCGTCTGGCAAGACGTGGCAATCATCATGTATGTTTGTATGTCCGCCTAAAACTTTCGACAGAGGCGACGGATTTTCACAAGATCGGTATCGTTTTGAAGCTCGACCCTTCAGATGGCAAATATAAAAAAAATTGGCTAAAAATATTTATTCCTTCACCCTCAACTGGGCACTTTTCTAGAGGGACAGGTCGCTTTTTACGCCAATATTTTCGAAAGACATCACCTCTTTTCGATTGACTTAATTCAAACCTTCGCTACTGCCGGTCGGTTTGGCGATAGACGCAACGGAAAAGACATCACAGTTTTTTTCCCCCATTCTTTTCCTCCTTCCTGGTACGAGTTCGAGCCTGCCTGCCTACTACCACTTTTTGTTTTTCTCAACACACACCTCGAAACACCTGGGCAACACTAGGCATCCATGCTAGTATATATATAAATATAAATTAAAAAAATTTTTTTTTAATAATTATAATAATAATATCAGCCCCTTTAAGAACTCTGTTCTTATTGTTGAGCACTTTAAAGTTGAAATGAAAGTCAATCACTTTAGTTCGCATGCGCAGATCATGATGTTATGATTATTAGATCACTATGAACGAACGTCTTAACATTTAAAAAATAAATGTTTAAATTTCAACAACATTTCTTGCGGTTAAAGTTGGCCGTGTAGGTTTGTTTTTTGCTAATGGAGTCAGAGATCAGCCGAACCGTCCCCTTAAACAATCAAATTCTACCCAACTCACACCATTAACGATTACTACACTACCGCCTTACATTCATTAAACCTTATCCTCGAGTGGCCTTCGGGCCTTGATAAGTGGTGACTTCCTTGTGGAAAAAAAAACTAAACAAAAACATTTTACCCTACTCTCTATCTGTGCCTTAATCTAAATGCAGATTCCATGAATAAAGCTTCTTTCCTAGAACTGCTCGCCTGTGGACTCTGTTCCACTGTTTTGCTTTCCAGCTTACTACAACATGATTGTCTTCAAGTCCAATATAAACAAGTCCTTATTTAGCCCCCACCCCAAATAATCCATTTCTACCCCCGTTTCCACCACTAACTATTAATACGCTGTTATCTCGGTGACCATCATACACTCATTAACCTTTATCCTCGAGTGTCCTTCGGGCCTTGAGAAGTGGTGACTCAAATGTAAAAGAAAAAAAAAAAAAAAAAAATTTGAAACGGTATTTTAACTTTGCTGTTAGAGCAAGAAATGGTCCCAACTTTTGCATTTATTCATTCAAAAAAAAAAAATATCAAGCCAAAAATGGAAATCATATTTTTTAATATGATTTCCATTTTTGGCTTGATATTTTTTTTTTTTTTTGTTGAAAGATTTCTGTACTACAAGCAAGAAAATATAGGAATTATTTGTGTTCAATGTTTTTTTTTTTCTTCTTTTTTTTTTTTTATTTAGCTTCAACTTCCTGTTTAGCAAAAAAGCAAAAAAAAAAAAAATGGGGAAGTAAATTTTTCTTGTTTCCTGTTTTTCTATCAATGGTTCATTTGTTTTGCAGCCAGCTGAGTCACCCCAACCTCGTACAGCTGTATGGAGTGGTCACGAAGCAACAACCACTCATAATAATCACAGAATTCATGATGCATGGTAAGGGGCCTTAACATAGCGGGTGCTTGTGCAGAATAGTGATATTTTTAAACCAACGCATTTCAGGTCAAAACATTATTACGTACCTATGTGTCATGTTGAAATTAGTATAAATTCCAAAAATTATAAAAAATGATTCAGTAGATCTTCTACTACTATGCTAGATATATTTTTATCAAAAAAAAAAAAACACCCACAATTATGTTTTAGCATTTTGTGTTTAAAAATGGTGGATTGTTATTATTTAGTCAAAATGATTGATTGCAGTTACCTCCCCTGAAACTTGCAAACTTTTCAACGCTAAAATATACCATAAAACTATGAATTTTTCTTTTTGCTTGTAATTATTTTTCCACTGGAGCATTATTGTTTGTAATTTTTTGAATTTGTGCGAATTTCGACATAACACGTAAGTGCGTAATAGTGTTTTCACCTGAAATGCGTTCGTTTAAAATATTACTATTCTGTGCAAGCAACTAGAAGTGCATTTTATTTGATTACAAATTTCATAATCAATCGTGAGAAAATAAATTTTGAAAATTTCATAAAATTGGGGCAAGTCCAGAATCCAACCTAATTAAAAAAACAAAAATACGAAAAAATCTTTAGCATGTACTTCAATAAGTTTCCAGACTTTTTTTTTTGAACAGACATTTAAAATTGTTAAAATAAATATATATTAGATACATTTAAAGCCAAAACAACGCATTATTACAAAATAAACAAATATTTACTTTGTATGAAATTTATAAATATATTTCGAAGTAAAACTTGCGCGAGCCTTTTCTAGTCTCACACAAAAATACGTGTTCACATTTCAAGCTATATTACTTGTCATATACATACGCGCACACAAACATACGCAACAACATCCACACACGTACATATATTCACGTTTGCGTACATGCACTCACATTCACGTGTATACTCACACACGTGCACACGTACGCACACAAGGACAACGTCACTTCCCCTTTCAAAGGAAATCCACACATGCGCAAGAGACACACCGGAAACACCTATAAAAGGAAGAGAAGCTGTTTCCAGCCCTTTTCAGACCAGCCTCCTAGCTGGTCGGTCTACGGACCGACAGCATGCCTTTTCGGCATGCGCGCACCTCACACCACTTGCTACTATGTGGGACAAAAAGCTAACAGACCGTACGTACACTTTATACGCTTTCTCTCTCCATGAACTGGATTGACTTTCTCACTCTATCTCCCCTTCGGCTTTGATCCATCAAAACAGAGATGTGCGCGACGCTCTACTGAGCTTAACCCTCTCTTTCAACAGGCCGGCTTGCCACTTCGCGTTTCTCTATTGCATTCCCCTTTCCTTCCACGCGCGTAGTCGTCAACGGCTGAATGAACACGTGTACACCCAAGACTTTCATTTCTCAACAGAAAATAAACGACATGTTTATTTTATTCCAGCATTTGAGTTCTTTGTTTCCTTCATTCAATTCGTTTCATCATTTTTTCTTGTAGCGAGTTAGGGTATTTTTATACCTTCAGTATGTCTTTTTTATTTATTTTTTTTGCCATGTTGTTGTTGGAGCATAGCATCAGTAGAAATCCGTTTGTTGTTTTTACGGTAGTCTTTTCAAATGTCGGAACGAGGCGATGGTCACGTGGAATTCGCGTTAGGGTTTGAGTTCCTTGAATAGAAGCGCTGGTTGAGTTTGAATAAAATAAATACGGATTAGATACGGTTGAAGGCAAATAAGGCATTATTACAAAACTAGCGGGGGTACCCGGCGTTGCCCGAGTGTTTGTTTCCGGGACGGGGGGGGGGAGTTTTAAAAAATGTTATGGTAGGTAAGTAGGAAGGATCAAACCCGGAGTCATGAGTAAAAGTAGGAAAATAAAGTGTGAAAAAAAACAAAAAAAAAAACATCTGCAACGTTAACAGTTCGGCCACCAAGAAAAGTCCATTCCAGTTGTTTAGGAAAAAAAAAACAAAAAAAAAACGACTACGGTAGGTCGGCGCGAACGTGAAAATATAATGTGAATTGTCCAGCACGCTAACCACTACGCCACAGAGCACTGCAGCTTAGTTTAGTGATTTTAAATAACTTCACATGAAAGAACTACGAATCCAAACCGGTGTTCTCTTCTCAACTGTTCCTTGTGAACGATCCCAAAACGGTGTTAAGTGGTGGCAGGGGGAGGAGGAATTTATTAGAGAGAAAATATTTTACCACTTCCATTGATCTTAACCGATTTTGGCCGTGACTTCTCAGCAGAAAAAGTATAGAAATCTAAGATTATCGAGGAATTTGAGAAATAATAAGCCTATAACACACCTCAGATATTGTTCTGCCGTTTGTGCATATTATATTTGCATGAAATATCTTGATTTTTAATCCTATTAATGTCAAAATCATATGGGAAAAAATGAGTTCATTTTATTTATATAGAGATAAACAGATGTTTATTTTGTTTGAAATTTATAAAAACAAACCCTAAAAATAAAATGCAATGCATCTGTTTTGTCCTTTCTATGTTTTCGAGTTAACTAGTTGACGGTGGCATCACATGCAATATAGGCAATCCTATTTGACGTTGTTCCCTGGGTTTTGACATATTTATTTATTTTGTTTACTTGCTTCTCCATGAGAGCAGAGTTAGAGACAAGGTCAGTTTTTAATATGGGAGGAAACCAGCTCCCCAAAAAGGGACACTTTGGTCAGTAACAAAGATAAAAAATGTATTAGTTATGAAGGATTTCTCCTCCATTAACTGAAAAAGTGAAGTGAAAAGAGCGCAGTGCAACATCTGCAGAACAGATACTACACTTTGAGGTATTAAATCTTTTATTCAAGCTAAAATTACAATGCAAGTTCAACATTAACAAAAAACTTAGGCACAAAGCCAACTCAAAAGAGGGGGGAAAAAATGGAGGTCGTTGGTCATCCTTGTCACTCTACAACTAAACAAAAGTTTCTCTTAGCTAGTATCTTCTTCCACCATAATACCGCATTCACTTTTTTTTTTGATGTTTGTATTCACATTCCATCAACTACAGTCGGCAACTTTTTGATATCAGGAATATTGCAGTGTTCAAGAATTTTATGCCATGTTTGTAGATCATGGCAGGCGTTTTTGATGGGACTACGCTATTTAAATAATATAGTCGTTCATTTTCTTTAATGTCGAATACAATTCCATTCGGGCACACCAGCCCCGATTTATTGGGGCCAAAGTTTATATCTGCACATTGTCCCATGGCAGCCTGCAAACAAAATATATTTTGTTTAAATTTTGGGACCAGAAGAGCGCTCTCCTGAATACCGAAACACAGTTCACCCTTATTGTTCATTAATGAGACTTTCGCATTGCCTCTTTTCAAAACGATATCATTGACTCGACTCCCGTCAGCTAGTTCTACAAAATGATTTTGTTGCTTAAAGTTGGGATCAAAATTGATAAAATCAGATTCCTTTGTAATCACATGTGCCGTGGCCCCACAATCGACAAGGAAATTATTATTGCTTGTTGACGCATCAAATGTACACGAAAATAAAAAAATGTATGTTCGCTAACAGAGCTCTCTACATTTCATACTGGGGGACATCCTACTTAGAACCGAATTATTTAAAACATTTTTTATTTATGTGTAAAAACAAAATATAACTATAATGATATTACACTTTGATCCTGGCGTGAAGGCCAAGAACCCTTTTTTTATTGATGTATTTTATTTACAAGAAAATATAATTTCAATTCCATATCCATGAAGAACAGATGGTATTAATTTGCTTTCCCACGAAAGCAAATTAAACACAAGGTCGTTTTTTAATGTGGAAGTGGGGGGGGGGGACCAGCTCCCCCCAAAAAGGGGGCACTCTAGCAGTGTCCAAATAAATCGTAATTGTCTCAATATGAAGGGTTTCTCCTACATTGACCAAGGACCAATTACTCAAGTGCAGCATCAGATCAGATACTACACTTTGATCCTGGCCTGAAGACCAAGAACCCTTTTTTTCCTATTGACATATTTTATTTACACAAAAATATGATTTCAATTCCATAAATTAGTCGTGGAGGTTTTTACTAAAAAGTAGCCAGTATTTATTGAGAAACAGAATAAAATGCTTAGTTGGTTAGTAAGACCCCCCCCCCCCCAAAAAAAAAAAAAAATCAATCAGGATAGATTTGAGCTGATCATTGCTCGCCAGGGTCTTTCTGTTGCCAAAAACTAGCGTGTCAGTTCCTAGGGTGGGGCTTACTCACTTTTCAATTCTTCTGTTTTATCATTTGTCTCTGTCTAGTGCAGGGTAGCCCTGCTTGTTAGTTCACTTAGTACATCCCAGGACGTTGGATGAACACGTGTTACTAATAGCTGGACGCCATATTGAATATCCACTCAAGACAAGGGAGATAACTAAATAAATATAAAGACCACCAAGTTCGATAACTCTAACTTTGACACTGCTAGTTTATCGATTTTCTGCTGAAAGAAATTCAATATTTGTACCCTATGAAAGGTGTATAGGTTTTTCATTTCTTGATATTTTTATCTTTTTTTATTTTCAGGCTCGTTATGGCAATTTTTAAAGAGTAAGGTACCGCGAATCTTAAATGAAACAGAACGATTGATAATGTTTTGTGTCGACGTCTGCAAAGGAATGGAATATTTAGAATCTCGGAAATGCATCCATCGAGATTTGGCAGCAAGAAACTGTCTGGTTGGTCAGAACTATGTGGTCAAGGTCGGAGATTTTGGGCTCGCAAGGTAAACGACTTATTTAGGTGCTTGTTAAGATAGTCGACAGATCAATAATTTTAAATATCTCGTTTTAAGCAAAAACAATATTACATATTTAATTGTCATGTCGAAAATAGTATTATATCCAAAACTTATGAAAATTCATTGAGTAGAAAGTTAAAAGTAATTTTTATGGAAAATTGGATAAAATTGCATTTTTCGTAGATGTTATAAAGTAAACAGTAAGAGTCTACATATAGGGGACATAACTCTGAACGAATATTTTAATGACATGGTGATAATATTTGTTGTCTATAACGATAGACTTTTTTTTTTTTTTACTAAAAACACAATAGTTGTTCTATTTGATGAATTTTCATAATTTTTGGATATATTACTATTTTCAATATAACAATGAAGTACGTAATATTTTTGATTAAAACAATATATTTTAAAAATTCGATCTGGTGACTATTTCTTAACAAGCATCTTTATTTAAAAACAAAAATTGCATCTTTTTTTTTCTAATGTTTAAAGTAAGATCAGTGTCTTTCTTTTTTATTAATTATTTGTTATTTTTTGAATTGAATGTTTTTTTTTTAATATAAAAAACTAGCGAGACCTGTGGAAATTCCACAGGATACTCATTCATACGTAATATATTGATGTTGGCATTCTGTAGATGTTCAGTGTAAATGGAGACGCTCTGATATTATTGTAGCTATTTTGTTAAAACTGCAAAAGTATTTATCTAAGCTAGTTATAAAGTTGCGATTTTAAAAATAAAAACTATTCTATTGTAGCCTTAGTATCGCCTGTAGTAAGGATTGAACCTTCAACCTCTGAAACACTGTCTCTTGGAAATGAGTATTAGGTAAAACTTTTATCTGTTGTGCCATAGGTCCACAATTATTATCACTAACAGGACCTGTGGAAATTTCACGGGGGACTGATTCATATGTAATATATTGATGTTGGCATTCTATAGATATTCAGCATAAATGGAGACGCTCTGATATTATTGTAGCTTTTTCGTTAAAGCTGCTAAAGTATTTATCTAAGCTAGTAGGGATGCCCGGTATAGCCCGGTCATAAATTACGCTTAAATACGATATTTTAATACTTGCAAATTTCGTATGTATCATTATAGAGTTAATGTTCTATCGATTCTTATATATTATAAAGTTGTGATTTCAAAAATAAAAAAATATATCCATATGATTTGGGTGCATTAGTTTGAATCGAAACTGAAACCAAAACTTATGAAAAAAAAAAAATATATATATATAAGCCTGATGAATCCTAGCGTAGATGAAACGTGAAATATTCTGTGTAGTTTAATTGCCATATATATTTTAGAACTTACTACCTAGCTCTACCTATGTATTGAGCACTGTTGAAGTAAATACTTTAAAGTTTATGCATAAATTTATACTTTCGTATATTTATTTATGTGATTAAATGAAGTAGTTATATATATATATATATATATATATATATATATATATATATATATATATATAACTTGAGTTCCTTCAGCTATAATCGAAACCAAAACTTATGAAGAATTCTTGGTAAGATTATTTATTACAAGAAATGGAAGTCCATAACAATTAAATGACCTGGATGTAAGCGTGGCAAAGAAAATAACATCGTATTAATATGTAGATAACAATAATAGTAATAGCAGCAGCAGCTCGAACGACAATACTATCACCGTTTTTCTTTCTTTACAAAATTCATTTGTTTCGAAAGTGATGATCAGTTGTTGTTTGAAATCTTGGTTGCACAAAAAGTGTAGTTAAATTACTTTGACATTGTAAAAAAGGATAAATGAACTAGATAAATCACTAGGATGTAAGCGTGGCACACAAAATAAATAACAAGTGCTATCCTATTAATATATAGATTCTATGTTCAACAGAAAAATCTCTAAAATAAGAAAATAAAATTTTATGAGTAACAGAGGAATGACTGTCTTGTCTTCCATTTTGAAAACAATCTTTAAAAAAATAATTAAAAAAATATATGTATATATATATGCGTTTTATTTTTTATTACCGTATCTTTCTGTTAAGTTACATTATTGTTTCAGCTACCCGGCCGTATATATATATATATATATATATATATATATATATATATATATATATATATATATATATAACTTGAGTTCCTTCAGCTATAATCAAAACTGAAACCAAAACTTATGAAGAATTCTTGATAAAATTATTTATGAAATAAGATACATAACTTAAGTGCCATTAGTTATAATCGAAACCGAAACTTATGAAAACTTTTTGGTAAAATTATTTATTACAAGAAATGGAAGTCTATAACAATTAAACGACAGTCACTCAGATGTAAGCGTGATGCACAAAATAGATAACAAGTGCTATCCTATTGATATATAGATTCTACGTTCAACAGAAAAATTCCTAAAATAATAAAATAAAATTTTATGACTAACAGAGGAGTGACTGTCTTGCCTTCAATTTTGAAAACAATCTTTAAACAAAAGGGGGAAAAAAAAGAAAGGGAGATAACTCAATTTGAATTCGCAATATTTCACTTCTTGGATAAATATCTGTGATCGAATGGTCCTTTCTTTAAAGGGATCAACTTGATTTTCAACAAGTTGTGATCTAAATTGTAAGTGAAAAGGGCAAATTGATTTCTTTTTTCTTTTCCTTTCTTTATGTTCATATTTTGTTCATGTAAATTACAAAAATGTCACTAGTTATGGAATTTTTATGACTAAATGAAAAAGGGTATTGTTTCGGATAAATTGATTGATTCAGGCAGAAAAGAAAGTCATTCTTAATCTGGGGAAAACAGGAGAGGGAGCCTTTCACATTATCTGAGAGGAAAATAATCATTAATTAGAAGGGACCATATCTTGCTTGTCACTGTCATCTGCAGAACACAAACCAGAAATGAAAGAGTAGATGGCTCTTCAACTACATATCAAGAGATTTTACAAGAATCAGAATCGGAATTGGTAATTGTGTCGGAATCAGAAAAAAATATTGGAATCGTCCCATCAAATAATCAAACAAAGGATCGTAGGTATTATTATTTATTGGACTACTGTTCTCATCCTCAGTGGGGGGGGGGTGACTGAAAAATACATTTGCACATTACTTCGGACCTCTATTCAGTTATGGCTAACAGAACAAGAGCACGCTACCCCCGTGAAGTAAATAAAGGGTTCCGCTCAAAATTCCGTCCAAATTCCCAAATTCGACAGAAACATTCACAAGTTCGACAAGATACACCTGAAGAAAGTTGGAGGTTACATCGACCAAAACCTTGTGAAAATCACACTCAAGAAGATGAGAACAGTAGTCCGATGAATAATAATAATACAAATAATAAATCCTCATCTCAAAAATTCAAAACGTCAAAAAAGGATCGTAGGTTGAAACTGTTTACTTCATGTGCAAGACTGGAAGTCGAAAACAGTTTTTAGAATACATTTATTAAAATGACTGAAAACATTCATCTGTCTCCATATTTTCAAAGTTGCAAAAAAAACTGTCTTTTGTGTTTGTGTTATCATGTAGTAGCAGTACTAATTGCAGTCGTCGTAGTAGTTTTCATTTTTATTCTCATCTTACATAAAAACAGCTATATGTCTGTCTGTCTCCCTCTCTATCTGTCTGTCTATCCGTCCATCTGTTTGCATGTCCGTCTTTCTTTCTGTCTGTCTGTCTGTCTCCATATTTTCAAACTCCATCTCCTCTGAAACAAAAAGTCGCAGAGTAGTGCTAGGGGCCTCAAATGATTGGATTTTTTACAGGGCGTTCTGTTATGGGTCTTTAACCGGTTAAATTTGTTTTTAATTGGTCAAAATTGAAAAAAATCGTTATACATTTTGTACATTCATCTTAGTTTATTTTTAATCAGTTCATATGCATGTCATCTTAGTGGTACAGTGGTAACGTCACCAGCTTTGAATGTTAAAGTTTCAGTTTCAATTCTAGCTGATGGCACATAAATACTTCTTTGTTTTTCACTTTTGAAATCACAATTCTATAATATACGGATGAATTAAAATATCATATTTCAGCGTATAATTGGAATTCATTATTGAGATGAGTATTATTTATTAAATTATTTATTGCCGACTATTATATTCATCTTTTTTTAGTTGTTTCACGACGTTTCGGACAACTATTCCTCTGATCTTCGTCAGGTGGTAACCGCGACGGAATAGGAACTCCGAATCTCCCAACTGCATTCTCAGTAATTACTGCCATCCATAGTTGTTGTCATAGGTGAGAATTGTCTGAAGATAAGGGTTTCAATCCTACCCAAAGCCGACCAGAGGCTTACTTGACCAAAAACGTGGTGAGACAACAACAACTATGGAAGGCAGTAATTGCTGAGAATGCAGTTGGGAGATTCGGAGTTCCTAAACGTCGAGAAACAACATCTAAGAAAGATGAGGATAATAGTCCGCAATAAATAAATTAATAATATTTAAGCATATTTTACACCCGGATGAAGTATAGTATTGGATAAGATAATAATTAATCAGATGGGACCATATCTTGCTTGTCACTGTCATCCTGTTTGTGGAGCATAAGCTGTAGTTTAAAAAGAGCAGATAATCTTGCTACAGTCCCAGTCTAGTTAGTGTTTTTCCCTATCTGTCTTTCCATCTTCCTTGACCCTTCATGACTATCTTATGAAGTGTTGGCCGAGGCTGATGCCATCACATTGAGTGTGTGGGGGGGGCAGTTTTATTGGTGTATTTATTATTATTGTGCATAAACAAAAAAAATAAAAATAAGCACTGCCTTGAAACAGTTGTAAACAACTTTTGTATTTTTTCTTTGTTTAGACACGTAATCGATGATGAGTATTCGAGTTCGTATGGCGCCAAATTCCCAATCAAGTGGGCGGCACCAGAAGTTCTTAAATACACCAGATTCAGCAGCAAATCCGACGTCTGGGCATTTGGTAAGTTGGCTTATTTCAAAATCACGAAATAAAAAAAAAGCAAATACTAATATTGTTGTCCACCAATATTTCAGCTGATGTGTCGTAACGCCAACTTCATTTCCAACAAAGCAAAACAAATATGCAACAAATAAATGTTACCAAAAGCAAACTAAATTACTCTTTTACCTACCTGAATAAGTTTTAAGTGGTTTAACTTACTTTAAAGTGTTTTTTTACTTAAAACTATACATAGTGTAAAACCTATCAAGTTAGAATGAAAAAAAAATGTTGTTGCATAGGTTACAGACAATGACAGGAAAATATTGGATATATTGCATACACGCAAATTCACGATCCGGGCAAAACCAGATGTTAAATTTGATTGCTGAGCGATGATGTCAACCCTACATTCCAATCGAAGAGGCGGGAGTCATTAAACTATGAAAGGTACATATTTTAACCTGAAATGGAATGTTGATCAAAGACGGAATTTGAAAGGAACTACCAAGGAATGTGAATTTATGTCAATGTAAGACATAAACAAAGGCACAAGAGGGTTAGAGAGAGAGAGAGAGAGCAAGTGACCAAGCAGTGAATGACATTTTCTACCATTGCTCATCCCAACCAGCCGCCCATCACACCACTTCCATCAATTCACACACCGATCAAACTCTTTGTTGTCATGCTATCGGTGAAATGTAAATAAACTTTGTTGATTTAACAAGTGTCTGTTTGATTTCAAAAACCACGGTTAACAGAATAGAAGCATGCGTCTTGTTTTAACAGTCAAGTGCGTCAGAGTTGTTGACAATTTTTCACGTCGCATATCCAGTTGCGGTTATCATCGAACATCAATAAAACAAAGATTGTTGAACATTTAGGATTGCAACATGGTGGACAAGACATCATTTATTTGTACGAAATATGGTTGGATTGTAGCAGCGATCATATAGGTTTATAAGGAACAAGGCCGATAGCCATTAGTTGCGCACTCTCGTGTTATGAATGAATGCGTGAATGTAGGATTGACATGAAATTCTTAAAGATAAACTAAAATGACCGAAAAATGGGCTGAAATGACTTAAAAAAATAAAAAGTAAATGACTTAGAATAACTTTAATGAACTTAATTATGAATTGAATGACCTTAAGAATGACTTGAATGCTTAAAAAATAACTGGAATCCTTCAAAAACAACTTGAATGATCTGGAGAATGACTTGAATGGCTGTGAGACTGACTGGTTGTAAAGTGGGTGATCATTTTACATTAAATTAGTACAGAAAAGTGATCCCCCATTTTATATCACAATAAGTACAGCATGTAGTAAGAACAGATACTACACATTGATCTTGGCCTTTTGGCCAAGAAAAGCTTAAAAAGCTAAGAACAACATCTATTAACAACAGACCTTTGATCTTAACCAAAAAGGCCAAGCACAAAAGTGTTACGGACAGACGGACCGACGGAGTGACTTATAGAGTTACTTGCACGCGACTAAAAAGTGAGGACTTGGACAACATTAGAAGGCGTTTCAAGTTATTGGAAAGATTTCACCAAAGTTGTATTCGAAGACTCTAAGTTATCAGAGCCTTGTAAAGCTTTTGGACTTACCATCAGCCTCAAGAAATATGTTATGTATTTCCTTCCTATAGGAATGCCATATATTGAACCAAACATCTTGGTTGATGGTAAGAAGTTAAATATCATGAACAATTTTGTACATCTGTGTAGTACGCTGAGTAAGGACCGTACGCTTGATGCCGATAAATCACACGATAGCCAAAATCAGTTCTGCTTTTTACAAACTGGAGAAACATGTGGTCAGATTGGAGAATCACATCAAAAACAAAGCTAAGTGTTTACGGAGCATGCGTTATCACTACGCTACTATATGAGTCAGAGACTTAGACAACATATAGAAGGCACCTCAAGTTATTGGAAAGGTTTCACCAAAGTTGTATTCGGAGAATACTTTATATTAACTGGAGGACTCTAACGCCTGCAAGAAAAAAGTTTAAGGATTCTTTGAAAAACAACTTGAAAATACTTGAGATGGATGTACATAACTAGGAAGCCCAAGCGAAAGATCAATCACTGTGGAGAAAAACCCTCAGAGAAAGTTGTAAGATTTTTTTAGGAGCAGCGTGTAAATCTTGCTGTCTTAAAACGTATTTTAAGAAAGCAGGAGGAAAATATAATGTCAGAGAAATTGCAACAGGAACTGAAGTGCACTGCATGTGGCAAATGCATTTTGTCAAAAGCTGATTTTGTAAATCATCTGAAATCACACAAAGACAAGAACAACAGTCTTATGAGGAGGCTTTTACAGAAATCCAGCAACGCTAAGTTGTCATGTGTGGTCTAATCTGCAAATCTAAAAGTGGCTTGACACGCTATTCAAGGATTCACAATATTATCATGCGATCACTTTTACAAGGAGGAAAGTTTTTATGTCATATGTGTGTACTATCATGTAGGACTAAAGCTGGCTTGAAATGTCACCTACGTGTACACAGCCACACAACTGTTAACTGAAGAGATGGCAAACTTCTGTCAAATCTCTACCTGGTGAAGAGGAACAAACAATAGAATAAGTTAAGAAGATAAAGCGTAAAGATATATGAGGAACTTTATTACTTTAGCAAGTCAATAAGTCTTTAAGTCATGGCATTTCGAAGCTAAATGCTTTTTGTCAGAAGAGGAGAAAAGCTGGCATTATACAAAAATAAAGATATAAGACAACACCGATTTAAAAAAAATTTTTTAGATTAGAATTGGAAAAAAATTATTTTATATTGGGGTGGTATGATGGAGATAAGACAGAAGGGACAGACCTGTGACATTAACCCTAAGCGGGCTGAACCGGCTTCTCCTGAAGGTGGAAATTTCATGGGAATATCAAATTCACAAGCAATATGATTATGTTGGGTTTCTGCAATTCTGATGGGTTGACATCCTCCTACATACAGCACCTGGTATTCTGTTATATCGTAGATTATATGAATAACAAGTCATTACTGGGGTTGTACAGAAAGGGTTTATTTAGGTAAAAAGGTACACACATTTCTAAGCGTCCATTGACAGCTTAGTACTAAATTCTGTCTCCCACGTGAGGAGAGTTTGCTTGTCTTTTTATAGACGTAACAGTCCATTCATTTGAGGGGTTTTGGATCAGTCCATTATATCATATTCCCAAATGGTCACCCATCTAGTATTGGCCAGGCTCACAATTGCTTTGGAAATATAACGAGAACCGGTGTGTCAACATGGTTATGCCATCTTTGTTTGGGATTTTGTTGTGAGATTTTGTTGTGAGATTTTGTTGTGAGATTTTGTTGTGAGATTTTGTCCCTGACAGGAGGTTGAATGTAACCTACGTCTTTTTTCAGGTATGCCTTGTCGAACTCGAAAATTTGTACAGTATTTCAAATGAAACCCTTTATTTAATCCATGGGGGTAGCTTGCTCTTGTTTTGTCAGCCATGACTGAGTAGAAGTTGTAATTTGTTATTAACTCTTCAGCTTTATGTATTTCTCTATTTACCTCGTACTCCCATAAAAAAAAAAATCATATCCATCATAAAGTGACAGAAAAACAAGAAGGTCGGAAAGAACCGTTTTTTATTATTTAGGTTTTGTATAAAAATTGTATTATACAATCGCATGCCAAAAATAAAGAAAATCAAACCTTTTTCTATCTAGAACATCATAAACTTAATTTGTATTATAAAAATAAAGAAAATCAAACCTTTTTCTTAATAGAAAATTATAAATTTAATTCGTATTATAAAAAATAATGAACAGAGGCACCAGAAGCATCATCAGTGGGAGTACTACTGTTTCTGGCAATGTTTACTCTCATATCATATGCTTCTGGGCTTGACCTTTACTCCTGAACTTAAATGGAATACATACATCAAATCTGTTGACAAGGTCGCTGGAAAAATGGTGGGATCCTTCTATCGATCCAGTAGATATCTCACTGCTGATGCAATTCTCTATCTATATAAGAGCCAGGTACGTCCAAGGATGGAGTACTGTTGCCACATATGGGCAGGAGCTGCTAGAAAAGACTTGCCCTGCCTTGATAGAGTTCAAAATAGACTTTGTGGCCTGGTGGGAGATGTCCTTTTCTCTTCGCTGCAACCTCTGTCTCACAGAAGAGATGTTGCGAGTTTGTCTCTGCTTTATCGTTATTTTCATGGAAAGTGTTCAACTGAGCTTCAATCTATGGTCCCCCCTCGTCAAATTTTCACAAGAAACACTAGACTAGCTGAAAACATTATCAATAATTTTCCCCACTCTTTATCTGTGCCTAAATCTAAACATAGATTCCATGATCAAACCTTCTTTCTTAGAACTGCACGCCTGTGGAATTGTCTTCCGTTTTCCTGCTTTCCAGCTGTCTATAATATGGTTGTTTTCAAGTCCAACATAAACAAGTTTCTGATGAGCCGTTCCACTTAAGTTAACAAATTTACCGAACTTCCATTACTATTGATTACTATATAGTCCTTTTGACTACTCTACACTCTTTAACCCTTATCCTTGAGTGGCCTATCGGCCTTGATAAGTGGTGACGCCTATGTAAAAAAAAAAAAAAAAATATCATCATCGGCTTTCAGGCCTTTGTCTTTATTCCTACTGAACTTGAGAATCAGGGTTTTATGGACAAATTTATCTTTAGTTGACCTTTGACAACTAAATATCTTCATTTACTAGCAAATAGAAAACTTATTAGCCAAACCCACATGATTTTTAGAATATGACATCTTCATCCTGTGACGAGTATGTACATCATAAAGATTTTTCTGTTTTTTTTTTTTTTTTAATAATTGTAATTCTAAATATACAACAAATTTTATGTTGATACTTAAACGTATAAAAATCCTAATTTTTTTTAGATATTTTTTAAACAGCCTTCGTTAAAAAAAAAAGAGACTATTATTCTATTAAACTTTTATTGTTTAAATAATTTTAATTTGTTCGTTTTATTTAAAAAAAAAAAAGTTAAAAAGATATTTTTTCACTCAGTAGTGAGCTTTGGAAAATTGTCAGTGAAAGAAATAAAATCGCCAAAAGATAAGCGTTTCATTATTTCTAGTCGCCATTTTGAAAAACCACTCGCAAATGCGATTGTTTCACTCGTAATGTGAAGCCCAGAGAACCCTAATTCACATGAGATTCTGAGGCTTCTCCACACCGTCCACAACAACGAAATTGAAGCCATTCAGGTCTGTACGTTTCTTAATCTGACAAAAAAAAAAAAAAAACTATTTTAAAATTGTCAGCCATTTCAATTATATAGTTTCTTCTGTGGAGAAACAGGTTGCAGGGAAGATCTGAAAAGAAAAAAAATATTTGTAAATTATCAGGTACTTCAATTATTTACCCCTGACTTTATAATTTTTTTTACTCCCGAGGAGTAAATTTACACCTAGTTGAGAACCTTTGATCAAGAAGAATGTCACTTAGAATCTCAAAAACTTTCAAAACTTATTTGTTATGTTTTTTCTTTCTGCAGGTGTCCTTATATGGGAGATCTTCTCTGGAGGGCAATTGCCGTTTGCTAACATCACTAACGCAGATGTCGTAGAAATTATTTGTAACAAAGATGAACGTCTGAAGAAACCAATTGATTGTCCGCAATCGGTATTTACTCAAATGATGAACTGTTGGGCTCGGGTTAGTTTTTGTTTGTTTTTATTTTTGTTTTGTTTTTGCTTTTTTTTTTTTTTTTTTTTTTTTTTTTTTACATAGGCATCACCACATTATCAAGGCCAAGAGGCCACTCAAGGATAAGGGTTAAAGAGTGTACAGTAGAAATTGGACATTACTCTCTCTCTCTCTCTCTCTCTCTCTCTCTTCTTTTTTTTATGCTGAACTGTTGAGTTTTTGGTTAGTTGACCTCCTCCCACCTCTTTTTGTTTTTTTTTTATTTTGTAATTTATTTATTTTTTGCTTTCTCTCCCTTACACACTTACTCTCTCTCTCCATTTCTCTCCCTCTATCTATCTCTCTCTCTCTTCTTTCTTTTCTTCTTTTATGCTGAACTGTTGAGTTTTTGGTTAGTTGACCTCCTCCCACTCCTTTTTGTTTTTTTAATTTTTTTTTTTGCTTTCTCTCCCTTACACACTTACTCTCTCTCTCTCTCTCCATCTCTCTTTTTAACGATGAAGTGTTGGACTTTGATTATTTTGTTTTTTTTTACATAGGAGTCACCACTTATCAAGGCCCGGAGGTCACTCGAGGATAAGGGTTATTGAGTGTACAGTAGTCAATGGGATAATATCATAATAATCGTTAATAATGGAAATTTGGTAAATTAGATTATTTAAGGGGGCGGTTCGTCAAAACTTTGTTTATATTGGACTTGCTAACACCACTGCATTTATATTTGCCCTCTATAGGCCCCACAACAGCGGAGTTACTATCTTTAAGAGCATATCTGAGAAAATAGACCACATACTGTCTTCACATCCCTCGGCTAACATCCACATCTGTGGTGACTTCAACGTCCATAACGTGGAATGGCTGACCCATTCAAATAAGACAGACGATGAGGGGAGGTTTTGTCATGATTTTGCCATTGCTTATGACCTCACTCAGATTGTTCGCGAACCCACCCGTGTGCCCGATACACCCAATCAATATGCAAGCCTTTTAGACCTTTTTCTTTCAACTTCCCCTGAGCTATGTTCATGTACCGTTCATTCTCCTTTAGGATCCTCCGACCACTCCGTCGTATCAGTTAAGATAAAAACAAAATGTAAGAAGCCATCAGACGTACCCCTCCACCGTACTGTATACCGATACTCTATGGCTGACTGGGATAGCTTCCGTACATTCATATCTGATTTACCTCTGCACTCCATGTTTAAAAAGGAAGTGTCCTCTATAGTATCAGATCTGACCGAATGGTTAATTGTAGGCATAGACCAATTCATACCATCTAAAAAATTCCAACAAAAACCTAACAGCCAGCCATGGTTCTCCCCAGAATGTGCTGCTGCTATCACGCACAGAAATCACTTTTTCCATAACTACCAACGTAATAGATGCACTGAGACTAAAGCTGCTTTCAGGACTGCCAGCAACCACTGTAAAAGAGTAATAAAAAATGCAAGAGAGCTATATGCCCAGTCTGTTAAATCCAAGGTAGCTGATCAACGGCTTGGTTCCCACCAGTTTTGGCAAATAACAAATAGGATCCTGAACAGAAGTGTGCGTTCTATCCCAACCATTATCAATGGACCAGAAGTTATCTCGTCAGCGTCAGACAAGGCCAAACTATTTGCAAAGAACTTTGCAGCTAATTCTACCCTATGCGACGAAGGCCATCAACTCCCTATATTTCCTCCTATAACACAGAACAAGCTAGGTAATATACAAATATCCGTGCATGAGGTCGCCAAGCTAATAAAAAACCTAGATTCCAGTAAAGCAACTGGCCCTGATGGCATCCCAATTATAGTGTTAAAAAAGCTTCAACCAGAACTTGCTCCCATACTTACGAAACTATTTAAGCGCTGCCTTAAGGAGAAGTGCTTTCCGACCCCCTGGAAGACCTCATCAGTTTGCCCTGTATTTAAGAATTCAGGTGATAAGTCATCTCCCTCTCAATACAGACCAATAAGTCTTCTCTGTGTTATGAGTAAGTTACTGGAATCAATATTAAATAGAGAAATAGTCAACCACCTCAGCAGAAACAACCTTCTTAGTGACACACAATATGGTTTCCGCTCTGCAAGATCTACCGCAGATGTGCTGACGGTTATATCCCACAGGATTAGTGAATCTCTTGACAAAGGCTTCCTTTCTAGGGCAATTGCTCTTGACATATCAAAGGCCTTTGACAAAGTATGGCATAAGGGTCTACTTCACAAGATTTCCAGCTACGGTATAACTGGAAATGTTTTCTCAATCATTAAATCATTTCTCTCCGATAGGCTCATAAGAGTAGTGGTAGATGGACAAAAATCGGAGGCCTGCAATATAAATGCTGGAGTCCCTCAGGGGTCAATCCTCGGCCCAACTCTCTTCCTGATCTACATCAATGACCTCCCTAAACACATACTTAAATCATTCGTTGACATCTATGCTGATGACACGACCATCTACGGCAACACATCAAAGGCTGTAAATGACGAAGTTCTCTCGGATTCTCTCTCCTCTGATCTCGAGCGCGTGGTTCAGTGGGGGAAGATGTGGCTAGTTACCTTTAATGCATCCAAAACCAAACTCCTATCCTTACATCATCAACGCTCTGATCCCCAGCTGGCATCAATTGTGATGGATGGCTCTCGTCTGGGTGAGGCCCCGTGTTTTGACAAGCTTCTGGGTTTGACCTTTACTCCTGATCTGAAATGGAACACGTACATCAAGTCTGTTGCCAAGGTCGCAGGAAAGATGGTGGGATCCTTCTACCGCTCCAGAAGATATCTCACTACTGATGCAATTCTCTATCTATATAAAAGCCAAGTACGGCCAAGGATGGAATACTGTTGCCATATCTGGGCAGGAGCTGCCAAAAACAGCCTATCATGCCTTGACAGAGTACAAAATAGACTTCGTGGTTTAGTGGGGGATGCCCTTTTCTCTACCCTGCAACCCCTCTCCCACAGAAGAGACGTTGCGAGCCTATCCTTGTTTTATCGTTATTTCCATGGCAGGTGCTCGTCTGAACTCCAATCCCTGGTCCCCCCTCGCCAAACTTTCACGAAAAACACCCGTCTAGCTGAATCCACTGTGAAAAATTTCCCCCACTCTATATCTGTGCCTAAATCAAAACGCGGATTTCATGAGCAAAGCTTCTTTCTTAGAACTGCACGCCTGTGGAACTCTGTTCCGTCTGCCTGCTTCCCTCCGGACTACAACTTGGATGTCTTCAAGTCTAATGTTAACAAATTCCTAATGAACCGCCCCCCTAATTAAACACTTCATAAAATCTCCTCACTAACGTGATGTACTTGCAATAACCCTTATCCCTGAGTGGCTTCCGGGCCTTGATAAGTGGTGATCACTGTGTAAAAAAAAAAAAAAAAAAAAAAAAAACTTGAAGAAAACCAAGTCGTAGTCAGGTGGGAAACAGGCAAACGGAAGAGAGTTCCACAGGCGTGCAGTTCTAAGAAAGAAGCTTTGTTCATGGAATGTACATTTTGATTTAGGCACAGATAAAGAGTGGGGAAAATTATTGACAGTGGTTTCAACTAGACGGGTGTTTTTCATGAAAGATCGGCAAGGGGGGGGCATAGATTGGAGCTCAGACGAGCACTTGCCATGGAAATAATGATAAAGCAAAGACAGGCTCACAATGTCTCTTCTGTGAGAAAGAGGTTCCAGGGAAAAGAAAAGGGCATCCCTCACTAAGCTGCGAAGTCTATTTTGTACTCTGTCAAGGCAGGATAAACTGCTTCTAGTAGCTCCTGATTTGGCAACAGTACTCCATCTCTGGATGTAGTTGACCCCCCCCCCTTTTTTTTTCTTTGCTCTCTCTCTCTCTCTCCTCCTTCTCTCGCTCTCTTTCTCTCTCCTCCTTCTTTCTCCTCCTCCTTCTCTCTCTCTTTTTCTCTCCTCCCTCTTCTCTCTCTCTCTTTTTCTCTCCTCCTCCTTCTCTCTCTCTTTCTTTTTCTCTCTCCTTCTTCTCTCTTTTTCTCTCTCCTCCTCATTCTCTCTCTCTTTTTCTTTCTCCTCCTCCTTTCTCGTTCTCTCTCTTCCTCCTTCTCCCCTTTTTTCTCTCCTCCTCCTCTCTCTCTCTCTCTCTTTTTCTCTCTTCTCCTCCCTCTCTCTCTTTTTCTCTCTCCTCCTCCCTCTCGCTCCTCCTCCTTCTCTCGTTCCCTCTCTCTCTTTCTTTCTTTTCTCTCTCCTCCTCCTTCTCTCGCTCTCTCTCTCTCTCCTCTTTGATGCTGAACTGTTGATCTTTGGTTAGTTGATCCCTCCTTTTTTTTTGATCGTGAACTGTTGAGCTTCGGTTGAAACCTTTCTGTTTTTTTTTTAATCATTTTTTGAAAATTCATTTTCTTTCCTCTTTTTCACCCTCTCTCTCCTTCCTCCTCTCCATCAGAGTCTCTCTCTTCATTCAGCATCATTTTTCACCAAACATTAATGCTATTGTTTTTTTATTTTTTCCTTTGCAAAACTCAGTCATGTTCTGTAAAGTCAAAAATAAAAACCACAAATTATTTGCTCAACAAAACAAGCAAACCAAACACCACGAATAAATATTTGAAGATATAAAGAACTTGAAGTATGAACCACCTTTTATCAAAATAACTGGATTTGGTATTAAAGAACCCGAAAACGGTTGATACACCATAAAATTAAACAACCATAGTGCTCCTCATCTTTCGGTTGATAATCATTCTATTTCATTAATTCATATCCTTCAGTGGCTTAATAAATTGTGACTCAATGATAGAAAAAAAAAAAAAATAGCACATTAATAAAAAAAAAAAGCAATATTTCTAAATCGACTCCACTTTCCTGTTTAAGTGATGATTCAAATAAGTTTTTTTAAAAAAATGAAAATAATAAAAAAAAAAAATCCAGTGTTTTAAAAAAAACACTCGATATTAATTTCAATAAAAATATCATTTATTAAAATTGATTTTTTTTTTTCTTCAAAATTTTCAAGTAATAAAGTACAGTAGAACCCCGGGATACGGCATTAACAATTAGTAACAAAATAGAGTACAGTATATAATACACATAGGAGTCACCATTTATCAAGGCTCAGAAGCCACTCGAGGATAAGGGTTAAGAAGTGTATAGTGGTCAATGAGACAATGACATAATAATTGTTAGTAGCGGAAATTTGGTAAATTGGATTACTTAAGGGGAACGGATCATCAAGAACTTGTTTATATTGGACTTGAAGACGACCATATTGTAGTCAGCCGGAAAGCAGGCAAATGGAAGAGAGTTCCACAGGCGTGCAGTTCTAAGAAAGAAGCTTTGTTCATGGAATTTTACGTTTAGGTTTAGGCACGGATAAAGAGTGGGGGGAATTATTGATAGGGTTTTTACAGCTAGACGAGTGTTTCTTGTGAAAGTTTGGCGAGGGGGTGGTGTCCATAGATTGGAGCTCAGACGAGCACTTTCCATGAAAATAACGATATAGTAGAAACAGGCTCGCAACGTCCCTTCTGTAAGAATTCTCTTAGAAAATTAGGCTATTATATTGATAACATGAAGTACAGTAGAAGCCCGGGATACGCCATTTTTTTTTTTTGTTTTTTACATAGGCATCACCACATTATCAAGGCCAAGAGGCCACTCAAGGATAAGGGTTAAAGAGTGTACAGTAGAAATTGGACATTATAGTAATCATTAGTAATGAAAATTTGGTAAAGTTGATAACTTATATGGAACGGCTCATCAAGAACTTATTTACGTTAGACTTGAAGACAACCATATTGTAGTCAGCCGGAAAGCAGGAAAACGGAAGACAATTCCACAGGCGTGCAGTTCTAAGAAAAAAGCTTTGTTCATGGAATCTACGTTTAGGTTTAGGCACAGATAAAGAGTGGGGGGAATTATTGATAGTGTTTACAGCTAGACGAGTGTTTCTTGTGAAAGTTTGGCGAGGGGGGACCATAGATTGAAGCTCATTCGAACACTTTCCATGAAAATAACGATACATCAGAGACAAGCTCGCAACATCTCTTCTGTGAGATAAAGGTTGCAAGGAAGAGAAAAGGACATCTCCTACGAGGCTACGAAGTCTATTTTGAACTCTATCAAGGCAGGCCAAGTCCTTTCTAGCAGCTTCTGCCCAGATGTGGCAACAGTATTCCATCCTTGGACGTACCTGGCTCTTATATAGATAGAGAATAGCATCAGCAGTGAGATATCTACTGGATCGATAGAAAGATCCCACCATTTTTCCAGCGGCCTTGGCAACAGATTTGATGTACGTGTTCCATTTAAGATCAGGAGTAATGGTCAAGCCAAGAAGTTTGTCAAAACTTGAGGCCTCCTGAAGACGAGAGTCATTCATTTCAATTGATGTCAGATGTGGATCAGAATGTTGATGATGTAAAGAGAGAAGCTTGGTTTTAGATGCATTAAAAGTAACCAGCCACTCCTTTCCCCATTGTACTACGTGCTCAAGATCAGAGGAGAGAGAATTGGAGAGAACTTGGTCGTTTACTGTCTTAGATGTGCTACCATAAATGGTAGTGTCGTCAGTATAAATGTCTACAAATGATGTAAGGATGTGAAGCCGTTTTTTTTTTTGCGACTTTCATAGTTAATACAGCTTATTTATAGGGGAACCCTGTCTTTTGTCAGTTTGTTTGTGGTATTAATCCGAAGGGGGGTCAGCCCCTTGTAGAGAAAAAGATACATGTCCGATGTTGTTGACGGTTGTCGTAAAGTCTGAATCGATGTGTGTTGCATGATCTATACAAATTTTTAATATATACTAGCAGGTCACCCAGCATTGCCCGGTCGTAAGATACATTCATGCAGATACGTGTTGGGTACCATCAGCTAGAATCAAAACCAAAACATACAACTCCCACCCTCATTCTGCATGTGTGTGTGTGTGTGTGTGTGCATATAAAAACAAAAGTTACAATAAGTTTACTAAGGTAATCAAAATGGTAAACTTAAAATATATCATAAATATTAAAGAGTTAATATTTACAAGTAAAATAAACTCAGCCAGATATAAAAAGCTCAATAAAACCGAAAAGGAAATAGAGCTTATAATATATATATATATATGCACATGTATATGGCATAATCACGTTGACACACTGGTTCCCGTTGAATCACCGAAGTTAAGCAACGTTGAACCTGGTCAGTACTAAATGGGTGTCCATTTGGGACTTCCAGGTGCTGTATGTGCTCTCCGCTTATCTCTGCATTGTTTCCAGTGGTCTTGGACTTCTCCTTACCACTGGATGCAAACAGATTCAGGAGAGGTTGGGGATTGCACAACACTTGCCTCACAATTCCGCACGCAGCTGCCCCTAAAGGAGGTATCCTTTGTCTTTCGAGACTGAACGGAGACATCGAGAGATATATATATATATATAGTCATCCACAAACAGACTTTCGCTGTATCACAGCTCTTCAGTGTGGCTAGACTAGCAACTACCTCAAACCAGGATTGAAACTCAACTGCCTAAGTGACAGTCAACGTTTCTAACTGTTAAATAATTTAGCTGCTGCTAAGCTGGGTATGTGAAATTACAATGATTAAACATTGTCCAAACACCTAAGCTCTATTTATTTACACAAAGAGCATTGATAGTGTTGGGACGATTAATCGAAATCAGGAATTTAAAAAAAATCAGAATTTTTTTTAGATATCAGTATCATGAAAAATGTGTGCCTAGTTTCTGATGCAAATAATGATTTTTTTTTTAATTGCGTTTATTATTTTGTTTAAAACTTAATTTTCATTGTTGACTTTTTTACAAAGGAGTCACCATTTATTAAGGCCCGAAGGCCACTCGAGGATAAGAGTTAATGAGTGTATGGAAGTCAATGGGAAAATATCGTTAATAGTGGAAATTGGATGATTTATCAGGGGACGGCTCGTCAAAAAATGTTTACATTGGACTTGAAGAGGATCATATTGTAGTCAGAAAACGATACAGAGTTCGACAGGGGTGCAGTTCTAAGAAAGAAGCTTTATTCATGGAATCTACATTTATGTTTAGGCACAGATTAGGAGTGGGGAGAAATTATTGACAGTGATTTCAGCTAGACAAGTGTTTTTCGTGAAAGCCAGGCAAGGTGGATTGGAGCTCAGATGAGCATTTACCATGAAAATAACGATAAAGCAAAGACACTCATAACGTCTCTTCTGTGGGAAAGAGGGTGCAGAGAAGAGAAAAGGACATCCCCCTCCTCTAGGCTCCTGTTAAGACAAGATAAGTGTTACTAGAAACTTCTGCCCAGATGTGGCAACAGTGCTCCATCCTTGGATGTTTCTGGCTCTTCTACAGGTAGAGAATTGCATCAGCAGTGAGATATCTACTGGAGCGATAGAAGGATCCTACCATTTTCCCAGCAGCCTTGGCAACGGATTGAATGTATGTGTTGCATTTCAGATCAGGAGTAAAGGTCAGGCCCAGAAACTTGTCAAAACATGGAGACTCCTCAAGACAATAGCCATTCATTTCAATTGATGCCAGACGGGAATCAGAGCATTGATGATGGAAAGATAGAAGTTTTGTTTTGGATGAATTAAAATTAACCAGCCGCCTCTTTTCCCATCGCACCACGTAATCAAGATCAGATAGAAGAGAAAATCAGAGATAAAAGATGGAATTGCCTGGTCATCAAAAATAAGATTTAAGCAAGCAAACTCGCCTGGATGGTCTACAAAGTTTTATAATTATTAATACATACACACACACACACACACACACACACACACACATATAAGAGAAAGAAAATTAAAACTGTAAGTTGAACTTTACAATCAAAATTTATTGTTTGACTGAATACTCCAAAAACCAATTTACAAAGTCCTTATTCTGCGGAGTTTCAAAGAATGCTATTCTTGTTATTCTTCTCATCAGAGGACATAAAGAAATCAGCAAATTATATTTGTAGCAATGCTAAAATTTGTTAGTTATGGCATTAAGTGAAACCGCAATTTATTATAGTCATAAATTGCCAAGAAAAACAGGTGAAAAATGGATACAAAAATATAAAAACAAATCGTGCATATTTCAGCTTGCATGAAAATTCTCTCAAAGTAATTCAAAAGGCGGAAATAGTTCTTTAGAGAGAATGGAGTCCAAAATTAAGTCCAGTTTAATTATGCATATAGTCCGGTTGGAAAGTTTTCAAAGCAGCTGAAATACTGGAAATTGTTTTGATTGTAAAGTTCAACTTAGTTTTAATTTTCTTTTTATAATAAGCTCTACTCTCTATTGCATATTGAGCTTTTTTATTTGGTTGGGATTACATTTTCTATATATAAATACTGTTATATATATTAGTTTGAAGTTTACCATTGCGTATATCAGGTAAACACTACTTCCCTTTGATTTCATTAATATATATTTTCATTGCTAGAATATACACGTACGCTTCTAGAATATTAATTTTAAGGTTATGAGAGTTTTTGAAGCATGGAAACGATCTTTTTATATTAAGATTTAATAGGACTACTTGAAATATAAATTTCTGATATTTATTAAACGGTTTCCTTTTTTTTATTTTTCAGAAAGCAGAGGATCGTCCATCTTTTAAAATTCTTCTTTCTTGTCTTCATGCAATTCTTGAAAGTACGTAAAAAAAGAAAGAAAAAAAAAATGCAAACTTCAATTTATTCCAAACATGAAAAAAAAAAAAAACAAAAAAAAAAAACGTCCAAGTTATTAAGCAATAACTTTTTTTTTTTTGTGATAAATTTTTGAAAAATGTCTTTCGTGAAAAGTCGAAACCCATAACAAAATTGGACGTTGATCAAATTCGGACCCTGACTTACAACTCCTTGACCCAGAGATTTTCTATTTTCCCTGAATATTCTCGCACATTGGACACAAAGTTTTTGTTACGTGGATACAAAATGTTCTGCTTATCCTCTAAAAAATGGTGTTAAATTTTTTTTTTTGAAAAAAAAAAAAAAAAGAAATTGTGAATTTTATACCCTAACTTTTAAGATTATAATTTTTCGTCTTAATAAATTTGTTCAATTTGTTTTTGCAGTTCAGTTTATTATGAAAACTTAATCAAAAAAAAAAAAAAAAAAAAAAATTTTTTTATTATTTTATCTTTTAAGTACCAACTTTTTCAGTACATAAATTGTAATAATATCAGCATCATTTTTTTTTTGGGGGGGGCGGGGGGGGAAGAAAATGTATGACTAAAGAAAGGGGAAATTGGTTTATCAACAAAATAATGGAACAGTTGTTGACAAAGGTACACAAAAGGAATCTGAAATTTGATTGTTAGTCGAGGTGAACGGAAACATAAGGATCAGAGATTTTTTATTTTTTGTTTCATGGTCAGTTTGAGGAATGGTTGGAAGCGGTTGATGACAGTGGTCCAGTTTGTTTGGGACAATTGAGTGGCTATGGATTTTTATTAAGATATATATATATATATTTTAGAATTTTCTGATATTTATTAAACTGTTTTCTTTTCCTCCATTTAATTATTATTTTGTAAGTACCAACTGTTTCAGTTCATTAATTGTGATATTATCGGTATTCTCCCCAGCCCCAGGTGTGAGGAGGGAAAAGAGAACCAGTGAAGCATGCATGGTTCCCCATGAGTGCACAATGAACGAGGCATAAAAATAATGACTAAGTTCAGCATTGCCCCTCCCCCCATTTAGCCCCAAGAGACGTTAAATCGTGGTGAAAATGAACAAATGCTGCAGTTTTAGGCCTTGACATGTGAATTTGAGTTCTGCACCATGCAAAAAAGAAAATGAATAAGTTCAACCCCCCCATTTAGCCCCAAAAGTCCACAACATTTAAATTTGAGTTCAGCACCATACAAAACTGCTAAACATACACAGAAAATTTTGGACAAATGTGGTAAAATAATCCCAAAAAATCCAAGTCATCAAATTTTTTTTAATAAGCACAAAAGTGTCAATTTTAGCCATTTAAACTCAAAGCTCCCCCACCCCACCCCATATGTGGGCAACCAAAGTTTTCCCAGAAAATCCGTTGTTACTTTTTTACTCATATCATGTTTAATGTTTATGCAAAATTTCAAAAAATTCCAAGGCGTAGTTATTGAGAAAAGTGTGGACAGACGGACAAGTGTAAATTTACAGGTCCACCCTCCTTTTGTTGGGGGATCAAAAAGTGTTACAAAACAAAGGACTTTATTGACAGAACAAAGGTACACAAATGGAATCTGAAATGGAATTGTTGATCAAGGTGTAGCGGTGAACAGGAACAGAAAAGATGGGAGACTTTTCTTTTGAAATTGTTTCTTGGTCAGTTTGAGGAATAGTTATGGGTTTTGTCACATTTTTACAATGGTTGGGAGCGGTTTGACGACAGTATCTAGTTTAGGACAGTTGACAGCTCCAAACTCACAGTAGCCTCACCCCATCCTGGAGAGAGATTGAAGAGATTAGAATTGAATCCAAGTGAGAGTAAATTAGATCAATAAATCGCTGGGGATTGACGTGACCAGACATCTATCGACAAAGTTGGGGTTCCTATTTCTAGACCTGAGAGGAAGTTATTTAATGTTGGGGAGCTACCAAAACAGTTGAATCAGTCTCTCTGAGCTTCGGTGGATACCTTGAGGACTCTTGGCCAAAGGACTTTGTAAGGGGACTTGGGTGTGCTTGTCTGGTCAAACACAGATCTACAAGTCTGCCATTCAAAGTTGCTGAAGCCTTATCCAAAAAAATAAACAATTTTAAAATAAAAACAATGGAAAACCTAATAATGCTGTAAATTTTTTAAAATGGAAAATGCAAATTATTTTATTTCATGTTCTCTGAGACTTTTGAAGAATTACAGCCTAATCATAGACTTTTTAATAAGTTTAATGTCTGATCTCCTGCAAGTCTTGACCCATTGCAATATTTTCTACTCAATGGAAACCATTTTTTTTTTTTTTTTTTGAACTCCCAGTAATGTTTTTTTTGTTTTATTTTTGTGAGAAAAAGGTTACATTTAAAATTCTTTTTAAAAATTAAAGAGACAAAAACCAAATGTTTTTTCTCAATTATTAAAAGACAAAAAAGAAATTTAAGCCTGAAAATTTGAAAAGAAAAAAAAATGTCTGAATAATGGTACATGAATGGCTTTGTTTTTAACTTTCAATTGAATGATGTTGGGAATATAATTCTGCTGTGGAATATTAATATAATTGAATTACTCTTTAAGATGGGTGGAAAGAAAGGAGAGAGATGGGAGGGTAGAGAATTAAAGAGATATGGACTAAGAGAGAGAAAAGGATTTGAGGAAAGAAAGGAAAAGGAAATTCCGAAGAAAAGGGAAGAGAAGAAAAGGTAACTTCAAAACGACATAGGAGGAAATGCTAATCTCAGATGGGAGGCAGTTTTAAGGATTCTATAAAAAAAAACTTGTTTAGCAGATAACGGGAGACTTGGTTGCTCCCCCTCGAAGAGAGCGTACGTTTGTTTTTAGGTTGTAACCAAAAAGCGTTAGAACTATCTCTGAAGGCTATCAAAAAATAAAACAAAATGAAAATATAAGGATGGTGTGTAGGTAGGTCCAACTGCTTGTTCTCTAAAAATAGATTATGAATGCATTCATGTATGTATAAATATTGTATTTGACCGTCTGAAGAGTAGCTGTTTTGGAATATTTTTTAAATGATATATTTAAAATTGTCCAAACAGTTATGAAACAATTGAAATACATAAGGAAATATATGTTGTTTTCATTTTATATTGTCTTGATTTTGAAAAATTATTATACGCGTGCTTGATTATGAAAACTGATGATCATGAAGTAAAAATTGAGTCAACCAAAATTTTAACATTAAAATTCTGGTAAAAAAAAAATTAAAAAAAATGTGTTGTCCCAAAATTAACCACTATTTTCAAATATAAATGTGTATCAAAATATACCATCAGTATTGCAACACCCTGTATATACCAGACCCCCCCTCCTTCTTCTAGAAATCTGAATAGAACCGAATCAAGATAAGAGATTTGATTGTTTTAAATGATTTCGGGGATATATTTTTGTTTCATCAAAATTATATGTATCATAGATTTTTTTTTTTTTTTTTAATACAGAGTGGGTATTCTGGACAATAACCAAATGTTTTTCTAAATTATTAAAAAAAAGAAATAAAAAATCAATTTGAATGAGAAAAATTTAAAACAAAATAAATTAGCAATACAAAAAAAAGTAGCATTTTTATTTATAAACTACAAAAAAAGAAAAAAAATTGCTTTATTTTTATGAAGAAAAAAAAAAGAAAATTGAATGATTTGTTTTTATTTTTTAACTCGACAAAAATTTCACAGAAAATTTAGAGATCATAATATGTTAATCTACTTTGACTGCGTGAATCTCCAAGAAGGCACACAAGCTACTCCCATATTTAGCACGAATCGCACCACGGTCAACAATTTATTTCGTAACAGCCATTTTTTTTTTTTTTTCTTTTCCACCCCTCTTCTTGAAATTTGGAGACGGCAACATCAACGAGACAAGGAAAAACACATTTTTCTAAACAATCAAATTTTTTATTTTCGTCACATGAGAAACAATCGATGACACAACAAAATCTCATTAGAAACTAAATATATATATATATATATATATATATATATAGATAATATCGATAGTAGCTTTTTAGCAAGAAATCATAAGTATAAAATTTAATTTTTTTTATCTATGTCATTAGATAGAGATAGAATGTGTCCACTTAATGATGGCTTCCAGGTTTTGGAACATGAAATTAACAAGCAGTGCTTTAAAAAAAAAAAAAAAAAAAGAAAAGTCCCTCATCATTCCCGACTGCATTGAATTTGGTAGAATTTAATATAGATGAGGCCTCTACATTAAATTCCACACAAATTCAGTCTCGAAAGACAAAGGATATCGCCTGTAGGGGAGGCTGCGCATGTGGTTGTGAGGTAAGGGTTGTGCAACCCTTAACCTCTCCTGAATCAGCACTGTTTGAGTCCAATGGGAAGGAGAAGTCCAGGACAACGCCGAGATAAGCGGAGAGCACATAGAGCACATAGAAGTCTCAAATGGTCACCCATTTAGTACTGACCGGATTCAACGTTGCTTGTAATTCAAGATAAGCATAATAAAAAAAAAATATGACATTAAAAAAAAAAAAAATAAAAAAAAATAAAAATAAATTCAAAATAAATGATATTTCTACAGAATTTGAAACCAGCCATTTTTTTTTTTTCAAACCTAAAGCTTTAAATAAATTTTAACCAAATTATTACCCCCCCCCCACACACACACACCCTCGCCAAAAAAATAATTAAAAAACAAGGGGGAATTGTTTTGTTGATAAACACCAGTTAACAATTTCCCATTTTAAAAAACAGAAACCATCACCAAGTGGACACTTTCTAATTTTGAAAATGGTTGATAAAATAAAATAGGGGGGGGGGGGGAGAAAAAAAAGGGATGCAATTTTTGCTGGAATTTTTTTAAAGGGGAAGAGGAGGGGGGGGTTCAGATTATCATCATCCTCGACGTTAATATTTATCGCTAGGACCAACTTGCTTGTCTAGCCACACTGAAAGGCTGTAATACAGCAACTCTGGCTAAAAATGACACACACACACATATGTGTGTGTGTGTGTGTGTATATATATATATATATATACACACACATATATATATATGATGAGAATAGTGGAAATAGTATTCAGACGAGATAGAAAAAAAAAAAAAAAGTCATACGTCCATCAACGTTTCATCTTTATTGCAAGACTTCATTCATTCAGAAGTCTTACAACAAAAATAGTCGTATGACTTGGTTTCTTCCTTTATATATAAAAACAGACCTAAACCACTTTCTCGAAATCTGAATATAACCGAATCAAGATAACAGATTTTGGACAGAGGGTTCAATATCCTACTGGATAGAGCTTTAACAATAATGAACAAAATGTACTTACCTGAACACTTTACTGCAGTTTTATGGCATTACCGATCATCAGAAAATATTTATCTCCAATTTTAAAGATCAGTCAAATAAACATGATGAATGGTAATACCATGAATCTGCAGTAAACTATTTAGATAAGTACATTTCATTATCACATGCACACACATATATATATATAAGTAAAAAGTTAGATTCCAATAACCATGTCTTTATTCACGTCTCAAAAAAACCCAAAAAAACTTGGCCATTTCGTCAACAGACGAACGACCATCATACAGGTTTATATATTCTTGATTTTCCATAAGTCACCTATTAATACTTTTTTCTAGACAATTTTTGAACAAGTTTTGAAAGAGTTGCACTTACGGAAAATCCACGATACATAACTCTGTATAATGATTGTCCATCTGTCAACGAAATGGTCTGTCAACTGTCATTGATTTTTTTTTATTTATTATTCTGATCACAATTTTTGAACTTCTAAAGAGTTGCACTCATGGAAAATCAGGATAACTGTATAATGGTTGTCTGTGTGTCAACAAAATGGTCTGCTATTTTTTTTGAATTTCTTTTTTATGAATAAAAACCTTTCTAGAATCAAACTTATTGTTTCATATATAGAACTATTGAGCTTAACTTAATAAGTATGCACACACACACACATATATATATATATATAAGTACACACACACATATATGTGATGAGAATAATGGAAATAGTATTCCGACAAAATAGAGAAATAAAAAGGAACAAAGTTATGTGTTCATCAACGTTTCTTCTTTATTTCGAAGAGGAAGTCTCGAAATAAAGACAAACCGTTGAACATATAACTCGGTTTGTTCCTTTCTCTCTCTCATATATATATATATATATATACACACACACACATATATATATATATACACACACTTTCAGATTACAGATAATATAATACTGTAAATTCAAAGTCCATATAAATATTTGTATCAATATTTATAAGACAATCCCAATCAGAAAAAAAAAAAAAAAAAAAAAAAAATCGCAACTTCGACCAGGTTTTAAGCCATTTGATAATCGTTACAAGCATATACAAGTGACGTATTCAATATATATATATATATATATATATATATATATATATATATAAACACACACACACACTGTGTAATCACCCAAGATCTTTAATGTCAATGAATATAAAAAAAAAACATTAAAAAAACCTAATAAACGAAAAAAAAATGTCTTGTATGAAGCAAATTCGATGCCAATTCAAGACAGCACTGTTTTCATAGTCTCTGCTTTACAATGAAAATAATTGATCGAATTGTGTAAAGAAACTGTCAATCTAAAAGTCATTTACAAAACTCATTTTCGAAGATTCGTCGTGTCTATGAAATTCAAAATTTGTAAAATCAGCAAACTGTTTTGATTGCATAGCAACGATGATGAAACAGGTGTTATTTTAAATCAACATCCAATTTTTGCTGGCAGAAAGTAGTTTAAATTATATATATATATATACACACACACATTATATATATAATTACATATTTTCAGAAAGTTTAGATGAAATAAGTCATCGGTACCATCAGTTCCAAACCTGATATTAGGGAACCGTTTTAAATACCCATATCAAGCTCTCTTCAGCCAATATTCATCTTTTTTATCACTGGAAGTGGAAACATGCACATACATTACAAAATATCAAAATATATAACTTAGTTATTTTTTTGGCAAAATAGGATTTCAGCATATATATATATATATATATATATATATATATATATATAGTATCAATAAGATAAGAAAACGACAATATAAAACTATATATCAATGTATATAAATTTATTCGTTTAAATAATAAGGATACATCAATTAGGGGTGTGGGATAAGTAAAACTGTTTATCATGGTATTTCGAAGCCTAATGCTTCTCATCAGAAGAGGAGAGAAGGTGCTAGGTAACATGATAGGGATGCAACATCTAGCGATAGTTTCATTAGGATTGAAATAATTGTGTAGTGAGAAATAAAATATAGAGACTGTTTGGGGGAGGGAATGGGAGAACTAAAGTGACCTCATCATCCTTATTGAATAACCGAATAAATCTGTATACATTAGTATTATATTTTTATATCGTCATTTTATTTTATTGATATTCTATATAAAGACCCAAAACAATTTGTTGAGCTTTGCATTATCCAGATAAGTCCCCTCTTAAAGAATCAATCGTATTCATTTAAGTTCAACACACACATTTATTTATATATATATATATATATATATATATATATATAATTTTACAAGATTTTGCTATTAACTCTGAATTATTATCTTAAAGATTAACCTAAAATGATAAAGAACCTTTTGCTGGTACAACATATTTGAGACGTCATTTTTTTTTTTCACTTATATTTATTTATTCCAAGTAGAAAAATATCCAAAAATTAAAAAGAATACTTATGTACTACACATATATATATATATATATATATATATAACAAAAAAAATCTAATCTGAAAGAAGTAACATTTCAACTTACAATAAATAAAAATTTGACCAAAAGAAAATTTATGAAAAAAAAAAAAAAAAAAAAAAATGTAAGCAAGAAAAAAAAAAAAAATGCAAAAAAACGAAACAAAAAAGTTTATTTGTAGATGAATTATTTTTTTTGTCAAATACTTTTAGAAAAAATGTCTCAACTTGTGAAGTTAATTTTGCTGTGAACAGGGAGAGAGGGGGGGGAATAATAAATGGGGGGGAAAAAAAAAGAAAAAAGACATGATCTTTATCGCAAAAACGTGTGAGGGTGGGGAGTTAGAGACTAAAAATGCTACTCTCTTCTTCAAAGTATGAAATAAAATTAAAAATTATTATTTTTTTTTTTGTGATACAAAATTACAAATGCCTTTTTATGTAGATAAATCAGAATCAAAAAAAAAAAAAAAATATATATATATATATATATATATATATATAGGGTTGGCGCAAAAATAATGTCATGAAGGTGAACATAAAAAAGAAAAAAAAGACATTATTTTTGCACCAATCTATTATAATTTTATTGATACAAACAAATTTATACGGTTGCAACACTGGACATGCTAATGTTTCAGACAGATGGTTGGTTAAAAGCAGAAGTCCTCGCTAAAAATCGGTTACTTTCCACAGAAGAAACCAGTCCTCAAAAAAGATTTTCAGGACTCGTTTCTTCTGTAGAAAGTAACCATTTTTTTAAGTCGCCTGATGAGGGCTTCTGGTTTTAACCAACCATTTGTCAGAAATATTAGCATGTCCAGTGTCGCAACCTTACAAATTTGTTTATATCAATAAAAATGTATCTTGCTCTTTTTTTGAGCACTCTAATAACCTCGGTAAATTCATTAGTTATCATTCTTGAATACCTAAAACTTAGTATATATATATATATATATATATATATATATATATATATATATATATATATATATATATACATACACACGTGTGTTTGGACAATAATGGTCATCAATTTGAACATTCGTGAACATGATTCTTCATTTATACTTGTTTTATGTAGTCAAAGACTTTACTCCATGTTCATAAATCGAGATTATAGCGTCATTTGAAGTGCGAGTACATTTTTTTTTTTTTTTTTAAAAAGATACCTTGTTTATATTTATTTTATTTACATACTATACATTACGGTGTCAGTTGGGGGATACCCAGGTTTCATTAACCTGTTAGCCTCGATTTATGATGAAATTTGGTTGGTCAACGCAGAAAGATTTTTCAAATCTCTTTCAGTTGTGAAATTGGGTTTCGATACCAAAGAGATTGATGAAACTTTCTACAATGACCAGTTAGATTTTATCTTCAATTGAGTAGAGACAAAGTGATGCATGCTCAGCTGACAACATACTATATAGTATTAAAAGAAAATAATTTATATTAAATCTTGCAGGAGCTATGATTGAGCACTGTATTTTTCCCCAACTATCTAAGGATATAGGCTATAATATATATATATATATATATATATATATAAAATTCTTTGGGTTATAATGACAATGTTATACCAGGGTTAAGACTATTTGATAGAAAATCCTGCAGGACATTTTCAGAAGGAGGTTTCACCATGAAATATAAAATTTTAACCGTATCATCTTTAATTTGATACAGCACATTAGGTAAATATTGAATAGATAATTTTAAATTTTCAATATTGTCTTGAACGATTTTTTATCAAAGCATTGTCAAGCTTAGATAATATCTTAGTCTTGTATACACAATGTTTCAAGCAAACTATAACACCTTATCTATTATTCAAGCACGTCCGATTGAACACAACCAAGTTCTTTTTTCCGATTTTGTTGGATAACTTTTCGATTCACCGAACGGTCTTTTTTATTTCGGCTGGTATGTTGTATATTATGGCACCCAGTAGTTGTTTGGCCATATTCGTCTCAAGTGCTTTCAATCGGTATATCTGATTGTTGTCAGGAGCGATTGTTGTCGTCGTTTTCTTTATTGAGGCTTCGTGTATTTATAGTTTTTTTTTATATTCGTTATAAAAGGTGGGTATGGAATGCGTAAAGATGAATTATTTTTAATTTTTATTTTTTATTTTATTGTTGTTGAATACAGTTATTATATTTGTCCTGATATTAGATGGCGTCAAATTAATAGTTTTGTAATTAGTATGGCTTCGAGTAATTTTAGTCTTGAGAAGAATATGGCTGAACAACAACAACTGGACGCCATAGTATACAACATGCCAGCTGAAATAAAAACAGTCACTTGGATAACTTTTTGATTCACCAACAAAATCAGAAAAAAAAAAAGAATAACTCAGTTGTGTTCAATCAGACGTGTTTGAATAATGACTTGCTGCCAAAATATACATATAAATATATGGTATAAAACATACTTATGGCAAGCAAGTGTTTCTGTTTAATTCTCACAGGTAGTTCATCAGGGTAGCATTATAAAAGATGAATGTAAGTTGTTAATCTTTGCAGTCAACGTGATAAACATCTAAGAGTGAAACAAAACCTTTTGGTGTAGCTTGCTGGCCACAAATATATTTTAATACCATTACACAGTTCTACTTATTGATCGAGCACTGTCAAAGTAAATAATTTAACACACACGTGTACATAAGAAACACTACCAAAATTGGTTAAATAATCTTTATTGAATTGAATCCAAAAGTGTTCAATACTATTTAAAATCCATACACACAAACACACATTATATATATATATATATATATATATATATATATATATATATATATATATACACACACACACACACACACACTTGTTACTTAAAAATATATAAGTATTATATTGCATAGAAGACTCGATCCTATGAATACTTTGCATGTAAAATAAATTAATTGGTCGATTTAAAAAAAAAAAAAAAAAAAAAATAATACTCATATATTTTTTATTTTGATTGACATACAGTAGTGCGCGATCTTCAGTAGAGATTATATATATATATATATATATATATATAACTTGAACATATAAACTACATATATATATATATACATATATAATTTGAGGTTGCTATTTTTCAAAAGTAGGGTAACCAGTGAAATATAACGAGGTTTATACAAGAGTGCTCAATACGGAAGTAGAGCAAGTTACATTTTAAATTTGTCTTTACATAAGCAGTAGTTTGTTGCTACACAGTCATGAGCATGTTTCAGTCTTCTAGTTTTTAGTAACTAGAGACCTCTCCAGGCAACAACGCTTACATTCCGCTTTCGAATATAAGCGTTTGTTGCCTGAAGAGGTCTCTAGTTACTAAAAACTAGAAGACTGAAACATGCTCATAACAGTGTAGCAACAAATTACTGCTTATGTAAAGGCAAATTGGAAATTATATATATATATATATATATATATATATATATATATATATAGCATGCATTACAACTTAGTTGAAAAAAAAAAACTGAAAAAATACATGTGCTCGTTAGGAATACCCAGATTTCATCTGATTATTCTGGATTTATGAGAAAATACAGCTAGGATTTGTTGATCCTGTAAGATATTAATCGTTCAGAGACTTGGGTGAACATATAGATAAAACTTGGGTACCCACAATTGATGCAGTAACAGTGTATTTAAATAAAATAACTAATATGCATGTGTACACACACACAAAATATATATATTATATATATATATACACACACATAAAATGTGTGTTAATTTTTGTGTACATTATATATGTGTGTGTGTGTGTGTGTGTGTGTTAGCTACTGATTTATCTTCACACAAAGGCAACTTGATAATCAAAAAATAAAAACAAAATACGCACAAATAATCCGTAATAAATGTCGACATCTGATTTTGATGTCAGGAATTTCTCATGTAATCAATGAATGAGCTACAATAGCGAATTTGAATTAAATGACATTTTTGTTCTTTGTTTTTATGTTGAGAAAGGCTTGGGGTGGGTGGGAGTTGGGGGGGGGGGGTAATTGTAGACAATTCTAACAAATTTTTTGTTATTGTGTTTTTTTTTTTTTTTTTTTGTTACTGTTCGGTTTTGTTTTTTTACCGATCACTGTAATTAAGTGAAACATTTTAGTTTGTATTTGTGTAATGACTGCTGCTGCTGCTGCGTCGGCGGCCATTACAGAAATGCTTGGTTATTGTGCATAGCTGAGCATTTTCAGTCCATGGCTTAAAATGGAGGGATGGAAAGAAAGATGGTTAAATATCTATTCTTTTCGTGTGCGCCGCCGTCTTTCAACTCTGCAGAAAAAAAGAAAAGAAAAATTGTAATAAAATTAAATTAAAAAAAAAAAAATTCTTTTGGAGTAGAAAAAGAAAAATTTACAAAGCGAATGAAAATTTTATTTTTTTAATTTTAACTCAATGTCAAAAAAAAAAAAAAAAAAAAAAAAAAAAATCTGAAAAGAAAAGTTTAAACATTCATAAAAAGAAAAACTATTATAATACTTACTATTAAACTATGATTTTTATTATACTTATAATACGATAGCGTGAGTGTTATTTATGTTCTGTGTCACGCTTACATTGGCGTTGTTTAATTATTATGGATTCCATTTCTTGTAATAAATAATTTTACCAAGAGTTCTTCATAAGTTTTGGTTCTGGTTTCGATTTTAGCTGATGGCACTCCAGTAATCTATTTTTCTTTTATAAATAATTCTATCATAAATTTTGGTTTCAGTTCAAACTGATGCACCCAAGTCATATGGACATTTTTTTTTTTTTTTTTTTTTTTTTTTAAATTTATTTTTGTAATCGCAGATTTGTTAATTATTATGTTTATTGAATATTTCTATGGATGAGGAGTTTGAGCTAATTCTGCTGTTAATCGATTTGGGGATATATTTAATGATAGTTTACGGATGATTTAAGAAAGGCTGGGCATATACGGGATTACTGTTACCTTTTTATAAGATTTTATAAGTTAACTTGTTTAGATTCAGTATAACATTTAGGAAGTGATCTACTTTTATGTCCGTGGTAATTTCAACCTTAAGATTTTTTGAATTCTTCTATATTTTCTTTTGGATTTTATCACAGTCAGCAATTTTTACTAGAAAGAAAAAATCCTTATATAAGCTAATTGTATTAATTTATATATATATATATATATATATATATATATATATATATATATCAATAGAACCTTAACTCTATAATAATATATACGAAATCTGCAAGAATTTAAATATCATATTTAAGCATACTTTATGACTGGGCTACGCTTAGATAAATACTTTTGCAGTTTTAACAAAAGAGCTACAATAATATCAGAGCGTCTCCATTTACACTGAACATATACAGAATGTCAACATCAATATATTACGTATGAAAGAGTCCATCGTGGAATTTCCACAGGTGCCGCTAGTTATGTAAAATAATTTATCAAATGATGATTATTATAACTATAGTTTAATAACTATAGTTATAATAATCATCATTTGATAAATTATTTTACAAATGGGAAAAAAAAATTTGTACATTTTAAAAGCAAAAAAACTGATTAAATTTTAAAATGAGAAAGTATTTGATTATTTTTGTAAAAACAATAGAAATTATTTCTTTAAAAAAAAATTCTAATAAAAATACAATTCTAAATTAGCAAATAAAAAAATAAAAAATTTCATTTTTTTAATTTTTTTTATTTGCTAACCTAAAATATACAAGTGACATTTTTCCATCTTTCTCTGAGGGATTTCTAAATGGGAAGACTGGATGAACAAGAGAAATTCCCTTGTGTCAATTCTTTTCCATTTCCTTTGGGCAATGCTGGGATACAGGTCTCGCTAGTACAATACATTGGGTACATATATATTCCTTATTTACTTCAGCAGTGCTCAATACATAAATACAGCTTAGTAGTACTATCAATATTTTAAAAATATATATCTGGTAAGATACACAAATGCACTAGCGTTTCATTCCCAAAGGATTTCATCAGGCTAAATTCATGGATAAGTTAATTGATAAATATCAGCATCTCTCAGCCCATCCTAATATTTTTCCACAAAACTTCGACCTCTCAGTAACGGTGAATAATATTTTCAATTTGTATTTTATTATTATTTGAATGTGTTTTGTGATTATTATGTCTAGTTTTAAATTTGAAAACAGTTTCTCCTATGTAGAAATTTTTTTGTTATTTACATGTTAATCTGAAAATATTTTTACTTAATAAACAAAGCGGCTTAAGCAGTAGTTTAAATTCCATACGCTTGATTTTCCAGAATGAAGTTTATTCGGAAATTTAAAAAAAACAAAAAAAACAAAAAAACAAAAACAAACAAACAAACTAACAAATTAAAAAAAAAGAAAAAAAGAAAAAAAAGAAACAAACAAAATAACAAATTAAAAAAAAAAAAAACTAACAAATTAAAAAAAAAAAAGAAAAAAAAAGAAACAAACAAAATAACAAATTAAAAAAAACAAAAAAAACTAACAAATTAAAAAAAAAAAAAAGAAAAATCTCATATTACACAATTATTAGTGTCAATTTAAAATGTAGATATTTTTTTCTACAGAAAGTCAAAGATTACACAAGTCAACAAATTTTTCAACTGAATTAGGACGAATCTGATGTGTTGAATCCAAAACTCACATTCGTTTTGCTCAGTCAAGTCAAGTTTTTGAACTATGGACACATATTGCTTTTTATATGTTTGTTCATATGTATGTATGTGTGGATGGGTTAATTGTCATGTGATTGCTTTGTTTGGAAATGATTAATTACAAGTATTCCAGTCTGATAATTCTAGGTTGCAAAAGGGTGAGTATGAATTTTAAATTAGTGCTCATATGATGTTTGCAGGGGTTAATTGCCATGTCAAATAATTGTTTTGATAGAAATACTTATTTTAATGACAAAAAGTATTCAAGTCCAATAATTCTGCGTCAAAAAGGGATCAGTTTGAAGTTGTAAAACCTCAAAATCTTCCAAAAATGTGTGCTCAGTATACACAAAAAACTGGCCTGTGCGGGAGGAATTTATGCCTTACAAAGAAAGGAATGTCATCAATGACCGTCTGGTGGACAGAGACAGAATACTCTTTCCACCGCTGCACATCAAACTCGGCTTAATCAAGCAGTTAACTAACGCTTTGGACAATGATGGTAACTGATTCACTTACTTGTGCCAGGGTTTTTCAGGATTGACCACAGAAAAGTTGAAAGCTGGTCCTCAGATCCAGAAGGTGTACAGCACAATCACGTTGACACACCGGTTCTCGCCAGATCACTAAAGTTAAGCAACGTTGAGCCTGGCTAGTACCAGATGGGTGACCATTTGGGAAGGGTAGGCGCTGTATGTACCTTCCGGGAAGGTTGGGCGTGGGGTCAGCACCCTCACCCTGTAAAAAGAACTCCTCGCTACAAAAGCATCTACAAAAAGTTGTAGATGGTCTATGCCCTTCCAGGGGCTCAAGGGCTATGGATGGAGATCCGGAAGCTCACCAGAGATCCAGAGTTCGTAACTGTAAAGATTAATACGGCACAATCATGTTGACACACCGGTTCTTGCCAGATCACCGAAGTTAAGAAACATTGAGTCTGGCCAGTATCAGATGGGTGACCATTTGGGAAGGCTAGGCGCTGTATGTACTGCGAGGTAAAATACCAGATTGAGAAACTGGCGCGGTCTATCCTTCTCTCGAGGGTAGATGGGTCTCTCTTAAGCCGTGGTAGGCACCCCATCTAGTGATGGCGTCACGATAAAAAATACCTTTGATAACCCTGGCGAAGCATCAAGTATTCAGCTACTGACAAGATTTGAATTACACTACAAACTTGTGTAGTGAGTTCAATCTCAGCTGCGGCCGGGCTAGATGGATGGATGGATGGAAGGGGAAGCAATCAGGGTGCCCAGAACCGGTGCACTACTGGAATCTGTTCAATACAGTATATATATATATATAGTTCTTTCTTGATAATATTGTTAAATACGATTAAAACATTTATTTACAGTCCCCCACGAGAACAAAATGCTAAGACCACTTTGGGGGAGCAATCAAGGAGAAGCCGTATATATATATATATATATATATATATATATACATATATATATACGGCACAATAACCTTGACACTCCAGTCTTCGCCAGATCACCGATGTTAAGCAACGTTAAGCCTGACCAGTACCAGATGAGTGACCATTTAGGAAGGCGAGGCGCTGTATGTACCTTCTGGAAAGGTTGGGCGTGGGATCAGCACCCTCACTCGTAAAAAGAACTCTTCGCTACAAAAAGTTGTAGATGGTCTATGCCCTTCCAGGGGTTCAAGGGTTATGGATGGAGATCCGGAAGCTCACCAGAGATCCAGAGTTCGAAAACTCAATGAAAAAAGAACTGGAAACACGAAGGGCATTTGTTCTGGTAGGGAAGAACTTTCTTGGTGACAAAAGGTCAGAAACGACGCAGAACTTGTTAACAACATGCTGGCTGCTTTCAGAAACCTGGGCTGCACGACGAGTGTCAAGATGCACTGTTTTCATATATGGACCGGTTTCATGAGAGAACTTGGGTTCAATGAGTGACGAGAAGGGGAAGAGATTCCATCAGGACACGAAACAGAGATGAGATATCCGGGTCGCTAGGATGGCTGACTATTGTTGGCATCTTGAGAGCGACCTCCATTCTGCTGAGCATTCAAGAAGTTTGAAGAAACGGAAGTTCAAGTTAAACAACGGTGAAGCAACAATTTCCGTGTGATCACCTTCATCAATGCCTTAACGTTCGATTTACAGTAATCGACGTTTCTATTAGCAAATCAACAAGAGAATATTCTTAGTGTTTTGACTCTCGAGTACATATCTGACACAGTTAATCAAAATCACTCTATAAAAACATAAGATATTAATTGATATATACCAGAGAGTCAAAATAATGAAAAGAATATTCTGTTGTCATAGCCTTAATAATCAATATGTGCTGTTAGCAAAACATTTTTTTACTTTTAAAAACCATATTTAAGATGAAATGTGTTGACAAAAATCAGCTGATAATGTCACAAAAATGAAATTGATTTTGTCACAAGACCTGATTTTTTTTTTTTTTTTAATCAACTAAGTAAAAAAATCTTTTTAAATCAACTAAGCAAAAATTTTTTTTAAATCAACTAAGCCAAAATTTTTTTTAAATCAACTAAGCACAAAATCCTGACCTGATGAAGTAAAACGGACGCCATTTCCTAATCCAGCAGTACAAAAGTATTATAGAAGCGCAAACAACATTCAAAAAGTTAAAAACGCTTATTAAACTTACTTTGGTGCCCCCTCTTCATCTGCGCTGGCGTCATTTTCAGTTGTCTAGAAAAAAAAATAATTGCATAAAAATATTTTAAATGATGAAATAAAAAAAAAAATAATTGCATAAAAATATTTTCAATGATGAAATCAAAAAAAAAAAAAATAATTACATAAAAATATTTTCAATGATGAAATAAAAAAAAAATAATTGCATAAAAATATTTTCAATGATGAAATCAAAAAAAAAAAAATTATTGCATAAAAATATTTTAAATGATGAAATAAAAAAAAATAATTGCATAAAAATATTTTCAATGATGAAATAAAAAAAAAAATTATTGCATAAAAATATTTTAAATGATGAAATAAAAAAAAAAATTGCATAAAAATATTTTCAATGATGAAATAAAAAAAATTATTGCATAAAAATATTTTAAATGATGAAATAAAAAAAATTATTGCATAAAAATATTTTAAATGATGAAATAAAAAAAAATAATTGCATAAAAATATTTTAAATGATGAAATCAAAAAAAAAAATAATTGCATAAAAATATTTTCAATGATGAAATAAAAATAATTATTGCATAAAAATATTTTAAATGATGAAATAAAAAAAAAATATTTTGCTTGAACATACTATCTAAAAAGATATTTTCATGAAGACTGGGTTTCGAGAGACAAGGGGGGGGTATGTGGCGTGAGGGTAGAGTGGTGAGAAAACGAGAAAGATATAATGCTGCGAGAAAACGAGAAAACAAAAGAAATTACATGGTGTGTTACTAAAAAAAATTAGAAAAAATTATATTGCAAGAAAACGAGACAACTATGTGGTGAGAAAACAAAAAATTACATTGCTAGAAAAACGAGAAAGAAATTATATAGCGGGAAAACGAGAAAGAAATTATATAGCGGGAAAACGAGAAAGAAATTATATAGCGGGAAAACGAAAAAGAAATTATATAGCGGGAAAACGAGAAAGAAATTATATAGCGGGAAAACGAGAAAGAAATTATATAGCGGGAAAACGAGAAAGAAATTATATAGCGGGAAAACGAGAAAGAAATTATATAGCGGGAAAACGAGAAAGAAATTATATAGAGGGAAAACGAGAAAGAAATTATATAGAGGGAAAACGAGAAAGAAATTATATAGAGGGAAAACGAGAAAGAAATTATATAGAGGGAAAACGAGAAAGAAATTATATAGAGGGCAAACGAGAAAGAAATTATATAGAGGGCAAACGAGAAAGAAATTATATAGAGGGAAAACGAGAAAGAAATTATATAGAGGGAAAACGAGAAAGAAATTATATAGCGGAAAAACGAGAAAGAAATTATATAGCGGGAAAACGAGAAAGAAATTATATAGCGGGAAAACGAGAAAGAAATTATATAGCGGGAAAACGAGAAAGAAATTATATAGCGGGAAAACGAGAAAAAAATTATATAGAGGGAAAACGAGAAAAAAATTATATAGAGGGAAAACGAGAAAAAAATTATATAGAGGGAAAACGAGTATATAGAGGGAAAACGAGAAAAAAATTATATAGAGGGAAAACGAGAAAAAAATTATATAGAGGGAAAACGAGAAAAAAATTATATAGAGGGAAAACGAGAAAAAAATTATATAGAGGGAAAACGAGAAAAAAATTATATAGAGGGAAAACGAGAAAAAAATTATATAGAGGGAAAACGAGAAAAAAATTATATAGCGGGAAAACGAGAAAAAAATTATATAGCGGGAAAACGAGAAAAGAATTATATAGAGGGAAAACGAGAAAAGAATTATATAGAGGGAAAACGAGAAAAGAATTATATAGAGGGAAAACGAGAAAAGAATTATATAGAGGGAAAACGAGAAAAGAATTATATAGAGGGAAAACGAGAAAAGAATTATATAGAGGGAAAACGAGAAAAGAATTATATAGAGGGAAAACGAGAAAAGAATTATATAGAGGGAAAACGAGAAAAGAATTATATAGAGGGAAAACGAGAAAAGAATTATATAGAGGGAAAACGAGAAAAAAATTATATAGAGGGAAAACGAGAAAACAATTATATAGAGGGAAAACGAGAAAAAAATTATATAGAGGGAAAACGAGAAAAAAATTATATAGAGGGAAAACGAGAAAAAAATTATATAGAGGGAAAACGAGAAAAAAATTATATAGAGGGAAAACGAGAAAAAAATTATATAGAGGGAAAACGAGAAAAAAATTATATAGAGGGAAAACGAGAAAAAAATTATATAGAGGGAAAACGAGAAAAAAATTATATAGAGGGAAAACGAGAAAAAAATTATATAGAGGGAAAACGAGAAAAAAATTATATAGAGGGAAAACGAGAAAGAAATTACGTGGCAAGTTGCTAGAAAAACAAGAAATTTATGTGGCGATTTGCGAGAAAACAGGTTAAAAAAATAAATAAATAAAGGAGCACTCTAGCAGAGAGAGAAAAGTAAAAAAAATTGTGATAAACAAACCTTTTCCGCCTCAAGATTTCCCTTGCTGGGTTTTTTAGATTTGGATTCATCATTTTCTTTATTCTTTTTTTTATTTTTACTTTCTTTATCCTTAGTTTCTTCTGCATCATCCTCATCATCCTGCTCCTCCTCCTCCTCCTCATCGGATTTCTTTGAATCTTCAACAGCTTCTTTATCATCAGGACTTGCAGCATCAGTTTTCTTTCGTGCACCAGCATCATCCTAAAAATTTAAATGAACTTAATGAGCAAACGTAAATCATAACGATCACCAAAGCAGAAAATTTTATGAAAAATTTTGGAAGTAAAGCTTTTTTTATAAAAATAATTTTTGAAGAATTGTAAGTTACACTTAAATGATAAACTGATTCCAAACTGAGTTACTTTTCTTGTTTACGTTACATTTAAAAAATGATTATGGCAGATCAATGGATCGTAAAATCGTGAAAGTAAATGTTTTATGTGATAATGCAATAATAGGTTACTAATTGCGATATGACAAGTAGATAACATTAATGGGTAACGGTGCATAAAACGAGACCCTAAGTTTCAAACATGGCGCCATGTCTGTCATTTGAGTTATGGAAGCACAAAATTGATACAATACATCCGCTTTTCTTCAAAACTGATTACTTATATATTTGGACAAAACATTAAGATTTTTTAAAAAATATATTTTTTCCAACCTATTTATGTTTTTTTTTTTTTTTTTTTAGTGTACTATATTTAAATGTACTTTATTTAAACCTGATCGTCATCGATTAAAAAATATTATTTTTTATAGTGAACTATAATTTAGGTTTATTTTTTCACCCCCTTTAAAATAAAAATAAAGAAAATTTACATATTTTTATATATGAATGGATTTTATGATTTTTAATTGCATATCTTTTTCAAATAACTGTTTATATTTTGTCAAACTGTTTAGATATTTCTATGCAATTAAAAAAACAAAATCAATTGATAAAAAAAGTTTACGGATTTTTATGTATTTATATTTTAATGGGGGTGAAAAAAATAAACGTAAAATATAGTTAACTATAAAAAATAATTTTTTTTTTTAAATCGGCGACAATCGTAATAGACTGCACAGGTTTAAATAAAGTATATGTAAATGAAGTATATTTAAATATAGTACATTTAAAAAAATGTAAATATGTTAGAAAAAATATATTAGTCTTAATATTTTGTCCAAATATATAAGTAAGCAGTTTTGAAGAATAGTGGAAGTATTGTATCAATTTTGTGCTTCCATACCTAAATTGACAAACCTGCCCCCATCTTTGAAACTTAGGGCCTCGTTTTATGCACCATTATCTATTAATTTTTAATTAAAACTTATTTTTTGATTTTCGGTTTTCGAACAAGCACTGAAAAATCTGTACGATTTACATAGCCATGACCAAACAAGAATCTCATATTCCAAAAATCACATAAATTGATCAAGTAATTTTATTTTTAAATACAAAAATCATTTTTTGATAATGTTTCACACTACAAAAATCTCAAGCTATCTCCTACCTTATTCTTTTTTTTTTTTTTTTGAGATTATTTTCAAGACAGCAACATATGACAGCCTCCCCTCTCTTAATCATAAAAATTAATTTTCTTATTGAAAAATAAAACTACATGATCGATTTAGGTGATTTTTGGAATACAATATTTTTGTTCAGTTACAGATTTTTCTTGATTTCTTTTTGTTTTAAATATAAAAGGGGGAAGGGGTCTGGACAAAAACCGAATGTTTAAATACACTTAGCAAAAAATCTCTATACAAAAAAGAGATAAAATAAAAATTGAAAGTTCAATTTCAATCTTTTTAAAAGTAAATCTTCATCACAATAAATTGGAGATGAATTTTAAGTCATAAAATATTTTCATTCTTCAGAATTATCATAAATAAGTATTGTACATATGTGTGTGTGTGTGTGCGTATACACTTCGACAATATTGGTGAAATAACCTATAATTACTGAAAATGTACTTAAAAAAATAAAGTATTATAAAAAATTTTTAAAATAAAGATCAAATAATGTATTCAGATAAAAACATTCAACAATCAGGTTAAAAGATAATTTTTTTTTTTAAACTTTCGTTTTTTCTCATTTTTTAATATATAAAAAAAAAAAAAAAACACACACACATACTTTCATACAAGATTCTGCACTCAACATAATTGCCGACAAATATGAGTACAATAAGGAAATTGGGTCAAGCTGAAGTTTACGTGAAATGAATTCTACTGCAGTTTTTCTATTTTTGAAAAAAAAAAATGTATTAATCTATAAATATAAAAGCGAAAATGTATGTATGTATGTGTGTTCGCTTTTTCTGTGTGTCTACAAAAGGCTTTTTTCAGAGAAGCGGTCGGTCGCTTCACAACTTTTTAAAACTTTTTATATCACATAAATCGTAATATCTCACAGTTAACAACGAAGCTCTCCTGTCTATTTAATTTGCTCGATTTCGGGAAGATAAATATTTAACATTTGTCGCTCGCCGCATGTGGGTTAGTCTTTTTCCTATAACATCTTGGGAAGTGTTCTATCCCGCAGTCAAACTTGACTTCATTAACTCATTAAAACGGGCACCTGCTAAATCCAAATAATTAAATAAATTCAAACGTGTTTCTGTTAGCATCTTGCGGTGGGGCAATCGTTAACGTTGCACTTTTTTTTCCACACTTTAATTTACAACTTTGCCTCAAGGGTTCGGGTTCGATCCTCATACTTACTTTTTTTTTTTACCCCCCCCCCCCCCCCGGAGTTTTCACACACACACACACACACAAACAAACACCCGGGCAACGCCGGGTACCCCTCGATAGTTTGTATTAAAATTAAAAAAAAAAAATATTTTAAATACAAATTTAAAAAAAAAAAAAAAAAAATCATTTTTCATTTTATTGTCTGATCTCCAAAACTTGGTTTTCAGGATTGATTCTATTGGTTTTCATCTGAGTTTTCTTGGGTCATTCAACTTTCTTCCGGACAGTTTTTAGAAATTAACTAACCTATCTCTACTCAGGTCTTTATTTATCCCTTCTCTTAATTCTTATAACTTTCTTATGCTAACTGATCCAAAAACTCCTCCATTCTTTCAACATGACCATACCATCAGAGTTTACTTCTGCACACATCTTCCTATACTGTCAAGATTTAATCTTCCTATGAAACCATCAGATCTAAACCTGTCTTTAAGATTCCCATGACAAATACATTGTATGATTCTCATATCAATTCTCTCCATGCAACACATGTCCTCAAGTCTTAACAGGCTATTTTAATTTTCTCTTTAATAAATTTCACTAAACAATATCAGAGATGAAATTGTTTGTCATTTCTGACAGCTGCCAATGTCAGTCTTCAAACTTGGCAGTTTTGAAAATTAATTCCATTCAAATTCTTGTTGGTGGTATGTATCCAAGTTTTCTTGGATCGTCCATTTTTACTCTGGTCTTCCACCCAAAGATTTGTATTTTCTTATTCATGAGTTGGTCTGCTCAATATGACAAAACCAACGTAGCCGACTGATCGCCAGGAATTCATCAAGCATTGGTATATCCAGTTTTGGCCATCCGTATGGTTTGACATCAGCCACTTGTTCATTGTCTTGTCGTTAAACTGAAGACGGACATATTGTCATCAACAAATCTCCTCCATCAATTAAGCCCCCTCCATTCTTTTTGGGTTCATTTTATTCTTTATCTTTTGTTGATGAATTGTTATTTTAGTTAACTTTCTGGAGGTTTCTTTGATTTTCAAGTTTTTTTTTTTTTTCTTTAGCTTTTTTCTCTTCCATTTTGTTTTCGATTATATTTTTCATATGCTAAATTTGAAAAAACTTTCATTACAGTTCTAGAAATTGACTTCTAAACTTTTCTTTGGCTGCAGATATTTGAAAGTCCACGGCTCTACGGACAAATTTATCTTTAATTGACCTTTGACACCTAAATATTTTCGTTTACAAGCCAAACCCACATGATTTTTAGAATATGACATCTTCACCCTGTAACGAGTATGTACATCATAAAGATTTTTCTGTGTTTTTTGTTTTTTTTTACTAATAAGTGTAATTCTAAATATACAACAAATTTTATGTTGATACTTAAAGGTATAAATGTTCTAATTTCTTCAGATATATTTTTAAAATAGCCTTCGTTAAAAAAAAAAAAAAAAAAAAAAAAAAAAATTTGATAATAAATATACTCCAAAAGGACAAATGTAAAAAAAATCAAAAAAATCTGTTTCTTTAAAAATATCCTGTTTTTTTAAGTCAAGAAGCACCAAACGTTTTTTTATAAGTCAAAATGCGGCAAACGTTTTGAAGCTTTTTGGAGAGAGTGAATGGAGGTCATTTGTGTAGTGAACATGAATTTGTGATCGTTTTTATTTCTAATACGCAAAATGATTTTCTTGTTATAAAAACTTTTTTCATAGAAACTTATAACAAGTTCTAAACTGTAGAAAGGTTATTAGAAAATGAATATATATTTGTTGCTGAAGAAACTTAGTTATACAGTGTCCCAAAAGAATTGACATCGTACAATTTGTGAATATTTCAATAACTAAGAATGTCCTCGCTAAGGCAAAAATCAATTTGGCTCCATGTTTAATTATGCATCAAAATTTGAAGACATTTCAAGTAAAAGACGGTCACACACTTGTCTTCTAAACGTGTGTGACCATCTTTGCTTTAAACTTCCCACTCAAAACATGAGCAAAACATGTGGAATCAATAGAATAACATGTATATTTCTCTTCTCTTTTACTCCAAGGCATTACCTCCTCCTTAACACAAAAAAAAAAAAATAAATAAAATAAAATTATGGACCAGACTTCCTACCCTGATGAGGCTATTTTTAGCGAAATATTGGACTTGCAACAACAAAAAAGTAAATAAAAATGATTTTATCATTATTTCTAACACTTCAAAGTTTTCAAATTTCTCATTTAAAAATTTCAAGTAATTTGTCGATTTCACAAAAAATCCACAAATTACTCGATACCACTTGGAGGTTTTGGAAGAAGTTATAAGAATACTTGGAGACGGATGAAAATAATGAACTGATAATCAGAATTTGCAGAATCCTAGGAATCGGAATGTGAATTCTCAATATTCAAAGAATCAGAATTTTTGCATTGGATTTTTATACTTTGCAGATTGTTTTTTTTTTCCGAAGTGCTTAATGCATAAATACTGGTCTAAAGAATCATTGCGACGCTAAGTTTCTTTTCTTTCTTTTCTGTTTTTTTTTTTAAAAGCTTAGTTTTATTGCGAGAATCACACACCATATTAATTACTTCTGAGTATATCATCAGTTATGGCTGGTAAATTTTTTGTAATCTTTTTACATTGAAAATACAATTTGGTGTTTATTTAGTATTACATAAAAATAATAAAAAATATAGAATATTCCAAAAATCATGTAAATTGATCAAGGAGTTTTTTTTTTTAAGCAACAAAAAAAAAAAAGAAAAAAAAAATTTTTTTTATGACAAACAAGATGTAGGACTTTAGTCAGCCAGACCAGGAGACAACTAAATTCGAACTATTGAGATAAAAATCAGCCTTATAATGGATACATTTAGTATTAAAATCACAAATATTTGTAAATTTTCTATTTTCCTTGTTAAAACTACTTAATCAATTTACGTGATTTTTGGAAAATGACATCTTTGTTCCATGGTAAGTACATATATCAAAGATTTCCCCCCCCTTTTTTTTTTTTTATATATTTAAAATAAGTATAATTCTAAACACGCACCCACAATTTTGTCACTGGTTAAATATTACGATTTTTTAAAATTGATAATTGTAATTTACGTTCCAAAATTATTAAATAATCCTGCCTTAAAATCAAGCGCCAGAAAATTGATAAATTCATAAAAAAAAAAAAAGTGGAAAAGTTTTTAATCCATTTTCATAAAAAAGGGCTGCTAGGAGGCGAAACTTGAAAAATAAAATCTATGTTGCTTTGAAACATAACATCATTCATAGGGAATGATAGGGTCAAAAGAATTGACCCTATCATTCATAGGGAATGATAGGGTCAATTCTTTTGCAATACAATATATACAATTAAAAAAAATTTTTTTTTTCTTTTTTTTTTTTTAATATAAAAAACTAAAAAAAAAAAAAATCAAATTTTATGATGAACAATGTTCCGAAATTATTAAATAATCCCGTCTTTAAATTATGTGCCATGAAATTTATGTTGCTTTGAAACAAACATCCTTCACGGGGAAATGATAATGTCAATTCTTTTGGGAAACCATATATACTATTTAAAAAAAAAAAAAAAAAAAAAAAAATTTTTCATAAAAGTTTGAAAGTGGATTATTAAAACAACAGATAGCAGGAAAAAAAAAAAAAAAAAAAAAAAAAAATGTAAAAAGGTCAGCAAGTGCAGGATGATGCAAACTTCGTACTACGTGCCAGGAAACATCTAAGGTCGAAAGCGATGCGTCAGGATAGACATTGATCTTTTTCTTTTTTTGTTACAACAGAGACGATACCTCTGCACCATTCCCTCCTCCTTTCGGCAGTACATAGAGAGAAAACCCCATGACGGGCCCAACTATGAGTGCCACAAATATAAGATACATCCATTTGTGTTTCTCGGCGTATGCTCCAATGTAGGTGGGATAGTCCATTAGAAATCTCATCTGAAAATAATTTGTTGAATTGTTTAAACAAATTTATTTGGGAAACGACAAGACTAACGAAAGATGGATAGAACAGGACTAACAAAGAAGTCGACATTTTTGTCTCTTTTTTAAATAAAAATAAAGATGCATAATTTTTGCATTAAATGACGACAAACAATCTGCATCGATCGTCTACATTGATACTATTTATTTTACGTTTGGGTCAATGTCCCCTGTCTTCTTCAGGTGTATTTGTTCATCTGTTAAATATTGGGCGAGAAGACTCACTAGTATATAATTTGGTAAGTTGAAAATAGTACAAAACGAATGTTGGGAGTCACCTTGCTGAAATCTAGGTTAGATTTTACTTGGCTAAAACAAGTAAAAACTAAAACAAAAAAAAACTAAAACAAATAAAAACTAAAACAAATAAAAACTAAAACAAATAAAAACTAAAACAAATAAAAACTAAAACAAGTAAAAACTAAAACAAGTAAAAACTAAAACAAATAAAAACTAAAACTAGTAAAAACTAAAACTAGTAAAAACTAAAACTAGTAAAAACTAAAACAAATAAAAACTAAAACTAGTAAAAACAAAAACTAGTAAAAACTAGTAAAAACTAAAACAAGTAAAAACTAAAACAAGTAAAAACTAAAACAAGTAAAAACTAAAACTAGTAAAAACTAAAACAAATAAAAACTAAAACAAATAAAAACTAAAACAAATAAAAACTAAAACAAATAAAAATTAAAACATAAAAATTAAAACAAGTAAAAACTAAAACTAGTAAAAACTAAAACAAGTAAAAACTAAAACTAGTAAAAACTAAAACAAATAAAAACTAAAACAATAACTAAAACAATAAAAACTAAAACAAATAAAAACTAAAACAAATAAAAACTAAAACTAGTAAAAACTAAAAAACTAAAACAAATAAAAACTAAAACAAATAAAAACTAAAACAAATAAAAACTAAAACAAATAAAAACTAAAACAAATAAAAACTAAAACAAATAAAAATTAAAACATAAAAATTAAAACTAGTAAAAACTAAAACTAGTAAAAACTAAAACTAGTAAAAACTAAAACTAGTAAAAACTAAAACTAGTAAAAACTAAAACTAGTAAAAACTAAAACTAGTAAAAACTAAAACAAATAAAAACTAAAACAAATAAAAACTAAAACAAATAAAAACTAAAACAAATAAAAACTAAAACAAATAAAAACTAAAACAAATAAAAACTAAAACAAATAAAAATTAAAACAAATAAAAACTAAAACTAGTAAAAACTAAAACAAGTAAAAACTAAAACAAGTAAAAACTAAAACAAGTAAAAACTAAAACAAGTAAAAACTAAAACAAATAAAAACTAAAACTAGTAAAAACTAAAACTAGTAAAAACTAAAACAAATAAAAACTAAAACAAATAAAAACTAAAACTAGTAAAAACTAAAACAAGTAAAAACGAAAACTAGTAAAAATTAAAACTAGTAAAAACTAAAACTAGTAAAAACTAAAACTAGTAAAAATTAAAACTAGTAAAAACTAAAACTAGTAAAAACTAAAATAAAAACTAAAATAAAAACTAAAAAAATTAAAAACTAAAAAAATAACTAAAACAAAAACTAAAATAAAAACTAAAACAAATTAAAACTAAAATAAAAGATAAAATAAAAATAAAATAAAAAATAATAAATAAAAATAAATAAAAACTAAATAAATAAAAGATAATTAAATAAAAAATAAATAAATAAATTTTGAAAGAAAAACTTCTCAATATTTAATCCTGATGAATCCATCTCATAGTTAAAGTAAAAAAAAAAAAAAAGTCGTTTTTAGGGGAGGGATTTCAAGAGACAAGAGCACCATTTGCATCATCCCGTAATTAGTAGAAGAATCGTCAGCATGCGAGATTCCGAGGAATGAGCATATTACCTTTGAACCCCCACCTACGCAACAGTAGGCGATGATGAGTACGACAGGCAGCAAGACAACAACAATAAACACCGCCCAGAGCCAGGGTCGCTCATTAGTCACATCAAGAACGGCTTGTACTACACTTTTCTGAAACAGACATCACATTTTAATAAAGGCAACACATTATATTCGCATGAGGTCAAAGGTCAGCAAGTGTTGAAATTAGATATCAGCTGATTAAAAGAAAGTTGTCTGGCCAATAACTTCTGATAAATTCTAATATTCAACCAGAAATATTAAACTTTCATATTAGACAGAGTTTTGAGTGAAAAACAGATTAATTAAATTATTGGATTAAATAATCCAATAATTGAATTTGGATATGAACAAAATTTAGTTGATTTTTTTTAATAGACAATTTTTTCTTTTCTGTGTCATTAATAGTTTTTTTTTTTTTTTTTAAGCTTGCTCCAAGTTAGGTTATTTTCTGTGACTGGCGATTTACCACATGACCATTTAAAAAAAAAAATAAGGGCATGTTTTACAATCCACAGAGATAAAAAAAAAAGCAGAAAAAAAATTCAAATATATAACAAATGTTACCAAAGGCAAGATAAGTTACTCTTCTACGTATCTGGAAAAGTTTTTAGTGGTTTTACTCACTTTAAAACGTTTATTCTATTCGAAAAACATATAGTGTCGAGTATTAGGTGAGAACAAGAGAAATGGCCGCGAATTGACACCTAAATATTTGAACATTTCTGAATTTTTGAGATGAGGATTGGTTATTTATTTGGATTCATCAGACTACTGTTTTCATCTTTATTTTCACAACGTTTCGGTTGATGTAACCTCCGACCTTCTTCAGGTATCTTGTCGAACTCGGGAACTTGGATGGAATTTCAAGTGGAACCCTTTATTTACATCACAGGGTAGCATGCTCTTGTTCCATCAGCCATGAATGGATAGAGGTCCTAAGTAATTCGCAATTATATTTTTTCGGTCGCCCACACTAAGGCTTGAACCTTCAACCTTCAAGAGAAGGTCACTTTTTTTTACAATTGATCTTTCCAAATACTTTAACCACTGCACTTCGGGTCCTTGCGAATTACTTAGGACATCTATCCAGTCATGCTGACGGAACAAGAGCACGCTACCCTCGTGAAGTAAATCAAGGCTTCCACTCGAAATTCTGTCCAAATTCCGAGTTCGACAGGATACACTTGAAGAAGGTCAGAGGTTACATCGACAGAAACGGTGTGAAAATCACACTCGAGATGAGAACAGTAATCCGATGAATCCAAATAATATAAATATTTGAAATCTTTATAATGACTTAAAAAATAAAAATATATGTCATGCGGTTCTAACAATATTTTGTATAATTTATTATTTTTAAGTCATTATCAAAACTTTAAATATTTAAGTGTCAATTCACAGCCATTTTTCTTGTTCCTGACACTATGCTTTTTGAACCGAATAAACATTTTACAGTGAGTAAAACTACTTAAAACTTTTCCAGATAAGTAGAAGAGTAACTGATCTTGCCTTTGGTATCATTTACTTGCTATATATTTGAATTTTTTTTACCAATTTTTCAAACCTCTGTGGATTGTAAAACATACCCCATTAATAAATTATTAAAAATCCCTTTTCATACACTTCTTGCATTTTAGATGTCAAAGTTTTCAAGTCAAAGTTTCTATACCAAAGAAGACAGCTGCAACGATAAAGAATCACTTGTCAGTATGTTGGGCTAAATGTAGGTTTCAAGTTCTTTCACAAAATTAAATCCATGTTGAAAATTTTTAATTTTTGCCCAAGCTTTTGTATAGAAGATTAAAGATTATGGTGGTTTGTTACAAATAAAATTTTGATTGACATTAAAAACGTGTCATGTCTTATTTTTACTAGTTCGTTTTTATGCTTATCCACTATTCCTATACTAAACATTTTGTACAAACATGCATATATATTATTTTAAAATGCAGACACTTGAATTGAAAGCCATATTTAATTTTAAGAGTTTCCGATGGGTAACTATTCTGTACAAGTCCTGGAAATGTGGAATTTTTCAGTGGGTAGCTGTTCTGTACAGGTCCTGAACTTTATAATTTTGCAAAAGATGTTTCTTGTATTGACACAAAAAAATTATGTGCTGAATGCTAAAAAGATTCAATTTTTATGGAGCAATTCTGGTTTCTGATTGGTTGCTAGCAGAACGTGGCTCAATTTGATTGGTCAGTTTCTATCGCCAGTGCCTATAAGTAAAACCTTTCAGTGATCATACCCTCTTTATATATACAGAAATATTGCAACACCTACATTATAGTTTATGTGGGTAAACCAGAGCTTTGGTGTTACAGGCAGGCCTTTTTCTAGTTTTAAAAAGTTCTTTAGGTCTGCTTCAATTCTTCCAGACACATTAAGAAAGAATGGGTTTCCTTGCTAATTAATGGGTTTCCTTGCTAATTAGTTAACAACTGAAAAAAAATTACTTTTGAGATTTAACTCAAGATAAACTGTATTAATTGATAATCGTCCGACGTGCTAACGTAAAATGCCAAAATACAAAACAATGCAAGATTTACCATTTTCGTTCCATATCTTCATAATCTGTCTGCATAAACAGAAAAAAGGTGCTTCTATATTACAACGGTGAAAAAAATACTGAATTTCAAGTAAAACAAATGGTACCTATTCAAGTAAAACAAATGGTACCTAGATAATTGCCATGTCGCAAATAGTAACACATCCAAAAATTGCAGAAAACAATTAGGTAGAAAAATAATTCTTAATAAAAAAATTGTTTTCAATAAAGTTTATATGGGGGAATAAATTTTGTCAGACATTTTGAATTACGTTCGTCACGCGACATAAACAGAATTTAATTATCTCCTCTGCGAACAATTTTTTTTTTTTTTAAAATAAGTGCAATATGCTTTCACTTCCTTTCACAATTTTCTTTTTTTCATTAAATATTTTTATACTTGGTTTTTCGTAATTTTTAGATATGTTACTATTTGATGGCTGATAATTATGTAGGTATCATTTGTTTCACTTGGAATTCAATTTTTTTTTTTTCATTACAATATAGAAGTGCCCAGAAATAATTCACACATTTAAACATAAAATTAAATTGCATTTTTGTTTCAATAAAAAATATTTTCTATCTTTTACAAGCATATTTTTGGCAGCCACATTTCGTGTGTTCTGTACAGAACTCTCATCTAGACTGCATCTGGTGTTACTATTATATCTAAATCTATCATTTGGCCTCATTATATGTTCTTGAAATGGTCTTTGTTAATGGTTAGACAAGAATATGAAGAATAAATTGGCTGAAAACGCTTTTGTATAAATCAAATACAACTATTGGTTACAGTCAGCAAACGTACTTCCTAATTTCTGGCGTAGCATTAACAGAAGTGGTGACAAGGCAAACCAATTCTTTAATTTGTTCCTCTCATGCCTGTATCTCCCCTATGCAGTTACTCTTTTTTTATTACGTTTTTTCCGCTATTTTTATACTTTCATCAACATATATTTATTATATATATATAAAAAAAAATAAAATAAAAATAAAACTTATTTTTTATAATTTCATAAACGTATTTCTTATAAAATTTAAAAAAAAAACAAAACTTTTTTTTAAAAATTTTGTTATTAAAAGTGCAAATAAAGACTAATTGTTTTATTTTTATCTTTTTATAATTTAAAAAATTTTTATTGTATATTTTTAAAAAAATGTCTTTTTCTTATATTTTATTTCAATAAATCGATTCACAATAGAACAATAAAAGTGAAGGAACTGGTTTGCCTTGTCACCGTTTTAGCAGTGCTATGCTGGAAGCTAGGAAGTACATTAGCTGACTATAACCAAATAATTATATAATCAAAAACAATTATTTTTACATAATGATAGCTGAAAAAAATAAATATTTTTTTAATCAAGAAGTAATCAATTGTTGTTGTGTGACACGTCTATGAATAAGGATAACTTAATCAGCTCGTTAGAATGCAACGACCATAAATTGTATTTTGTAAAATGGAGTTATTTCAAGACATCAATGGGCAAAGAGTTACTCCCCTTTTAAATATTGTTAAATTAATATTTTAGGTGGTATGTCGCCACATAAGAATTTATTTGTAAATATTGTGCCTTTTTTTTTCCACACCTGTGTAGAGTTTTCCCTTCATATTTATGAAAAACATTTTTTTAAATTGCAGTTTTCACTATTGCATATATCAATCGGAGAAATAAAAGTTTTCTTAAACATAATCTGTGCAGTTTGTTAGTTCTCTCACCCAATAAGAATCACAGATTTGTTTTTTTTATTTCAGCGCAAACCTGAGAGTACTAGCAACTCAGAAAGTAACTCTGCCCTCCCAAATTGGGGTCTCACCACTGAATGTAGTTTTGTGTCATACCTTTCTGCCTGAGTTGATAGGGTTTGGAAACAGAATAGGTAGAAAAAGGTAAGAAAAACGTCACATAATAATAAGTATTCAACTACGTTCAATGGGTTAGATTTAGCTTAATGTAAAGGAACCACAAAAAAGATTGTGGAAATATTTTGTTAAAATTCAGATATCTCCAAATCTTGTAAAATTTTAATAGGTATTAGACATCAATTAATAAATATTCTTTGAATTCCAGTTTCTTCGGAATATTTTTGAGCACTTTAGGAGACGTGATATAGGCATAACTTCTCATTTGAAAATTCAGATTCCATCCATAATCATCAAGTAAAACAAGATTGCATAAATTTTAATTTCCTTTTAAACTTAAGCCTTAATTCAGACATTTTTAAAATGCATTTTGATAGGGAATCTGGACGCAAGGTATAGCATTTTATCCTGATTTTAATTTTGATTAGGGGACATAAAAGCGGTGTGAAATGATTCTGTTCTGGGAATTCATTTAATTATTCTTTGAGTATATGTTGGATCCTTCTGTCGATTTCAGCATATGAGCTCCACCATAACAACTAAAGTTGCTCGGAAATCTACACAGATGATTGGTTTATAGTAGTGAAGGCTTTGTGCAGAACCACCCACACTTTTTGATATAACTACTAGTCTCTGTCAGTGCAATAGTTGCCACAAGACACAGGAGACAACAGTAGACCTCAGGTTTTTACATTAGAGTTTTTCTTTCTCCGAGATGCAGGTTTTAAGGAAGACCGAGGGTGCACCTCTCCCACTGAATTAAACTCACCTCCAGATAACATGGAAATTTCGATGGCACAACATGGTACACACAACATTTAGCCTTCCTAATTGGTCGCTCATGTGATACTAGTCAGGCTAATTGTTGTTTAATCTCAATGATCTAGCGAGAACGAACATGTCTATCTATATATATATATTTATTTTATCAGAGCAACTACACAGCCTTAATTTTTATATGCGTTTTCGACATTTGAAAACATTTCATATTCTCCTTCAATATTGGAAAACATTTCATATTCTCCTTCAATATTGGAAAACATTTCATATTCTCCTTCAATATTGGAAAACATTTCATATTCTCCTTCAATATTGGAAAACATTTCATATTCTCCTTCAATATTGGAAAACATTTCATATTCTCCTTCAATATTGGAAAACATTTCATATTCTTTTTCAATATTTGAAAACATTTCATATTCTCCTTCAATACTGGAAAACATTTCATATTCTCCTTCAATACTGGAAAACATTTCATATTCTGCTTCAATATTGGAAAACATTTCATATTCTCCTTCAATATTGGAAAACATTTCATATTCTCCTTCAATATTGGAAAACATTTCATATTCTCCTTCAATATTGGAAAACATTTCATATTCTCCTTCAATATTGGAAAACATTTCATATTCTCCTTCAATATTGGAAAACATTTCATATTCTCCTTCAATATTGGAAAACATTTCATATTCTCCTTCAATATTGGAAAACATTTCATATTCTCCTTCAATATTGGAAAACATTTCATATTCTCCTTCAATATTGGAAAACATTTCATATTCTCCTTCAATATTGGAAAACATTTCATATTCTCCTTCAATATTGGAAAACATTTCATATTCTCCTTCAATATTGGAAAACATTTCATATTCTCCTTCAATATTTGAGAACATTTTACATGCTTTTTCAATATATGAAAACACTTGGAAGTAATTTTAAAAAAAGTAAAATGTACTTACAGCTGATGACGAAGATTTTTCTTGAGCAAGTTTCAAATTAAACGTATCTTCGGTCCATTTTGTCGCCGTCGCCATGTTATCAGTAATAAGAATATTATCAAACAAAATACCTTCCGTCATCGACCAAAGTTCAAAACCAACAGCGCCCTGAAATATTTCGATTTTAGGTTTCAGTGTGAAAAGTCACAAATAAAGACAGACATAAAAAAAAAAAATTGTAATAATCAAATCCTAAAATAACAAAAAAATTATTTTGATATTTCTTGGATGAAGTTAATCCATATTATTTGGATTACCATCTTATGTCAAATGTTATCTCGTTTCAGCTTCAGCTGTATCTTGTCTTATTTTGAATGTTATCACGATGTTTCAACTGTATCTTGTCGACCTCGGGAATCTGTATGGAATTCTTTATTTAATCCACAAGAGATGTAACAGTGCATATGAGCACGTGGGGAAATATCAGCAGCAGCGAAGGATGGCTGGCTTGCGAAGAGAGCAGCAGGAGCCAAAAAACGCGCATATGCAAATTAGGAAGTGTGCGCAGAGAAGAAGAAAAAAAAAAAAAATGCAACATGTGGTCGGGAGAAAGAAAGTCGACATAGACGTATAAAGTCAAGGAAGAGAATGAGCCGGCATGTGGTCAGAGAAAGTGAGTGAGATGGATAATACTGAGACTTTTAAATGAGGGTATGACTTCAATTATTTCGACGATCGTTTTTATAATCACGGTTATGACAATCAACCAATCAGAAGTTTCAAATTTTATTATAAAAAATATTGAATTTTGGATTCAATTCAGTTCGCTGTCAACCTTTGTCTCGAAACAACTGAATCGCGAGTACAAATAATTCTTTGCCACCATCTTTGTTATTAAAAATTACTCAACACTTGAAATCGTGACTGCATTGATTCTTCGCCGATTTGATTTACTGCCACCATTTTTGTTAAACATAATGTCTCAACACTTAATATTAACTTTCTTTGATTTTTAACACTAGAAATTGGAAAAATTTAACACTAGAAATTGGAAAAATTTAACACTAGAAATTGGAAAAATTTAACACTAGAAATTGGAAAAATTTAACACTAGAAATTGGAAAAATTTAACACTAGAAATTGGAAAAATTTAACACTAGAAATTGGAAAAATTTAACACTAGAAATTGGAAAAATTTAACACTAGAAATTGGAAAAATTTAACACTAGAAATTGGAAAAATTTAACACTAGAAATTGGAAAAATTTAACACTAGAAATTGGAAAAATTTAACACTAGAAATTGGAAAAATTTAACACTAGAAATTGGAAAAATTTAACACTACAAATTGGAAAAATGTAACTCTACAAATTGGAAAAATTTAGCATTAGAAATTGGAAAAATTGAAAAAAAAAATAGAAAAGATATAATTAAGCAGAAACTTTAATTTTTAACAATGTTTACTTAGATGAAAAAATGCTGCCTAAATACACACAATTCAATAACAAAAACATAAATCTTACAATTGGCATCATCTTATAAGGATTGAGATCTTCAAAGAAGTTTGGATTAGGGATCAGTCGTGCTTTCCATACACCCTGCGTAAAAAAAAAAAGAAAAAAAAGTGTAATACATCATATAGAACAAAAACAACTGAAAAAGATTTAAATGCAGAAAAATATTTGCATTACGTTATAGACATACTCCAGAGAGCTTTGTCACGTGCTTGAAAACAAACTTGTAGGTTCTTGTCCAGATTTCTCTATATTAAAAAAAAATATGTATGATGTACATACCTGTGATGGAAAAACATATACAAAAAAAAAAAAAAAAAAATGCAAATCGATCAAGTAGTTTTCTTGTCAATAAGAAAATCAAATTTTATCGGTAGCAGAAAAACGACTGTTTTGTCCACCCTTCTGAAAACAATCTCTTGAAAAAAAAAAAAAAAAAAAAGAGAGAGAGCCAAGCATACAGGAGTCCCCTTCCACGTGTGAAAATTAAAATATTTACTTTCACCACAACTAATGTTTGTGAAAATTTTTTAAAACAAATCCAAGGCGTAGTTATTAAACGATTTGGGGGCAATTTTACCCCTATAATGCCCCCAGGAGGGAGTTTGGGGGCAACCAAAAATATCCCAGAAAATCCATTCTGGCAAAAATTTACTTTCGTCATGATTAATGTTTGTGCAAAAAATTCAAGGAGTAGTTATTTAGAAAAGTGCAAGCAAGTGAACAGACCAATATGAGTGAATTACTAGGTCCTATCACTTCTTTGTCGGGAGGAGAAGAAAGGTGGGGGGGGGGGGAGAAGAATCATTCGATAATTCAAACTTGCAAGATTTATGTTGTGTAACATTCAGGAACCAACACATTGTAGCCTTAGTCTACGGCTGTGACATCACCCATGTGATCTCGAATGTTTCCCATGCCTGTCACATGATCTCCTTTTTTAAAAATCTTTATTTTTCCCTACTGGTGATGTCATTTTGCATGCATTTGCATGTAGCCGTCCGCGCTATGTTGCAGTTGTAATGCCTATGTATTTCCATTAATCGCTTAAAAATGATTTTCTTTATAAAAATAAAACTACTTGATCAGTTTATGTGATTTTTGGAATATGATATTTTTCGTTTTGTCACTGGCATGTACATCATATGGATTGTTTACTTAGTTTTTTTTTTTAAAATCTAGGATGAATTCTAATTGGAAGCTACCATTGTAACTTATTAGAATTGACAAAAAATATCAAGTAGAAACCACTGTTTTCGTATCTGACATATCCATTTACCGACTACAAAATCTTGTCTCAATAATGTAGAAGCACCGTAGTTTTATTTTTAAACAAGAAAATTATTTTTATGCGATTAATGGGAATTCATAGGCATTACAACATAAATCTCGTATGAATTATTATTGAATTATCTCCCTTTATTAAAAAAAAAAAAAATAAATAAATTTTTTTTTCTATTTTTGACATGATCGACAAAATCGCTGTCTCGTCAGTCACTCATAAAATTTGATTTTCTTATTTTCAAAATAAAACTACTTGATCAATTTATGTCATTCTTGGAATATATTTTCGTTTTGTCGCGGGTCCATCATACAGAGGAAGAATTCTGTACAATAACCAAAAAGTATTTTAAGAAGAAGAAAAAAAAGACGTCCGATGAGATAATACAAAATTTTTCTACATATATTTTATTGGTTATTGTTTAGCTATAAGGTAGCTTGTTTATAATTTTCATATTTTATCACCAAAGAAACCGTTTTTCTATCGTATGTATCTGGTGTCGCTGTCATGTCTATCTCCAAGCGTTTGTTTGTTATTTTTGTAAAATATATCTTTTTGTACATTTCCTGTTACATTTATGTCAATAATTTTTATTTATTTTAATTTCAGTTTTCACAGCTGCATATAAAAAAAAAGAAAAAAAAAAAAAAGACATTCGAACAAGTGCGTGTCGAAAGAGTAAAAAAAAAGTGTTTGAAATAACAAACCTGGTAATTAGGGTTGTCTATCATTGGAGCCCTCCATTTTCCCTTGTATTTCGGATTATCAATCATTCCAGGTTTCCATTCACCACAACCAGGTGCTGATTTGCATTTAGGGTTAGCTATAAAAAAAAAAAAAAAAAAAAAAAAAAAAAAAAAAAAATTTTTTTTTTAATTTGAAAATTTTTTTTCATTTAAATATGTCAAAATACAAAAGCAACTCCCCAAATCATTAAAATTCAAACTTTTCTGCAATTCAACCATATTTGGAACAAATACATTTCATTTTATGCCCGACTTGTTCACCAAGTTTCATTCTTCAATGTCCAACAGTCTTTATTTTATTACTATTCAATAATACGCAAGGCCACTTTGATGGTCGTCTCAACAGTAGGAGGTATGATTCTGAATGAGGTTCACTGTACTCCCCCAATGGCAACTCTCCAAACTTTTACACGCTGAAACCTAAAATTGACATCCAAAGAATCAGTAACAGAAATTACAATCATTTTTTTTTTGTTTCATAATACAAACATACTTGATTAAAAAATTAACCTCAGTCAATGCGTGACTTGGCCACCAAGTTTCAGTCTTTAACGTCCAACGTCATTGTTTTATCGCCATTTAATAAGTCATATACGAGGGCACTTTGGTGATAGTTTCATCAGATCTAATCCTAAATTGGTTTCATAGTCACTTGTAATGTGGGATATAGTTTTATGCACTGGAGGTAAAATTTAATTTTTTTTAAGTAGATATTGGACACACTCACATTTTTTTTTTTTCTTTTAAACTAATTTAAAGAGTTTTTAGGAGCCATAATAAGGGCATGACCTTCCATTTGAAAATTCCAATATTTCAGATTTGCATTAAATTTGATCCATGATCATCAGACACCAAATTAAGGGTGGGTTGCCATTGGAGAATCCCATCTGCACAAGGAAAGTTTTTTTTTATGGGTAAGTGGGTGGGGGTGCATTTATATTTATGGTGGACGCCACTGCTCCTCCCATGTGTTCCCCACCAATTAAATTATAAATGAAAACAAAAATAAAGGGAGATTCCCCCCCTCAAAAAAAAAAGTGAGAAAAAAAAAATTGTGATAATTGAAAACTAGGCCGGTTATGTCCCTTTATCACAAAACTACATTGCAAGCTCTAGGAGAATTGTACACAGACAGACAAATGCTACTCTCTCTCTCTCTCTAATATATATATATATATATATATATATATAGATATATATATATATAGATAGATAGATATTCATTGAAAATTTGATACTTGTACAGTTAAATCAAGACATTAAAAAATGCAAATATCGCAAAAAGGTTATACTGTACATATCTGTTATGGAATGAAGTTCCTGAAAAAAAAAAAAAAAAAAAATTCACTTAATATCATCAAGTAGCTTTTTTTAAATTTTTTTTACAGCGTAAAAACTATTTGTTATGATACCGAACAAAAGGTTTGATTTTTAGAAAGAAAAGCTAGTATTAAAGATGGGGAGGGAGTGTTGGCGCTTTAACTGGAGTTATCTCCCCGTGGTGTGTTCAAAAGATTCAGAGATGGCAGACTTCAACGTGCTCTCATAAAAACATGTTTTTCCACTGTAAAAAAAAAAAAAACTCAATCAAATTAAATTAAATTTTTTTCGGAGATCTTCAGTCCAAAACGGATACGTACACTATAACCTTTTTTCGATGTTTTCATTTTTTAAATGTCTTCATTAAACTACAAGTAGCGAAAATTTTGATTTCGAGTAGCAGACTTTCTGAAGCAATAATGAACTAATAAAGTCAGTTGCAATAAAAAAAAAAAAAAAAAAAAAAGAAAACAGTACATACATATTAAGGGTGCTTCCCATTCTCCGTCCATATCGTCATCCCTGAAAGATAATAACATTTTGTATTAAAAAGAAAGTTATAAAATAAAAAGTGGGTAGGGTCTAAAATATAATTTTTTTCTTTAAATGTTAACAGTGCAACAAACAATTTACTAAAATGAATTGCACTAAGTAATTAACAAACACAAAAAAAATACATATAATTACAAATAACGAGAATCATTTTATCATTATTTCATTTGTTGCAGGTCACCAACATCCATTGCAATGCTGCCATAAAAACATTACCAGTCGACATGGATTTCAGATTTTAAACATCTACTTTTTGATAAAGATGACTGTGGCGCAGTTGATAGAGACGTTGAATCTCTACGGTTCCAGGTGAGAATTGTCTGAAAATAGCGGTTTCAATCCTACCCAAAGCTGGACAGAGGCTTACTTGGCCAAAACATGGTGAGACGACAACAACTACAGAAAGCAGTGGATGCAGTCAGAAGATTTAGAGTTCCTATCCGTCGTGGTTATCACCTGACGAAGGCCAGAGGAATAGTTGGCCGAAACTTTGTAAAACAACTAAGAAAAGATGAGGATAATGATCCGCAATGAATAAAAATTAAAACAAAACTCATCTCAATAATGAATTCCAATTCAAATAATATAAAAGATGACTTTCCTGAAAATATTAGGTTGAGAAGAAAGTTCTTGCAGAATTTTTAATTTTGATTTCAAATGATGTATTTTCAAATAAGTTTTCGTTATAATACCTTTACTTTATATATTATTTTAAAGAGTGTTTTTTGCTCTGTCAAATCGTTTAAATTACAATCGTTTCAAAACAATTATGTCTTCTTTTCAGAACATTCAATACAAGATAGAAAAAAAAAAGAAGTAGATTCACACAATTTTCTTATTTCAATTCAAGCTAAGCCGAAAAGTTGGTGAAACAGCTAGAGATATCCACAAAGTGTGTGAGCCAGGAATCACTACTGAACGAACAACACAATGGTGGTATAAGAAATTTTGTGGTGGCGACAAAAGTCTTGAAGATGATGAGTATGGTGGTCGGCGATCAGATGTTGACAACGATCAATTAAGAGTTTTAGTCGAAGCCAATCCACAAACAAATGTTCGAGACTTTCCTTCTGAATTAGATATAATGTATACGTTTTCCAACCACTTGAGAGATTGAAAAGACAAAAAAAAAAAAAAAAAAAAAAAACTCGATAAATGTGTACTTCATGAATTGAACGACAACCAAATTAACGTTGTTATGAAATGTCAGCTCAGTGGTTAGATGCCAATGAAGCTCCACAACACTTCCGAAGCCAGAGTTGCACTTAAAGAAGGTGATACTGACTGCTTAGTTGTCTATGATCGGTCTCATCTGTTACAGTTTTTTGCATGCAAGCAAAACCATTACGGCAGTGAAGTACTCTCAACAAATGGATGAAATGCATCAGAAACTTCGACAACAACACCCAGCATTAGTCAACAAAAAAAAGGCCCAATTCTCTACTACAATGCCTGACTGCACATTGCTTAACCGACCTTGCGAAAGTAGAACAAATTAGATTACGAAACTGCCTTATCTGCCATACTCTCCAGACCTCTCACCTACCGACTACCACTTTTTCAAGCATCCTGACAACTTTCTGGCTGAGAAATGCTTCGAAAACTTAAGTGATATCAAAAACGCCTTCAGTGACTTTGTCGTCATGAGAACGCAAGATTTTTACTGGCATAAATACACTTGTTTTGCGTTAGCAGTGTTGATTCTGACGGGGGCTTATCTCGATCAATAAATTTTCGTTTGAGCGAAGATATGGTCATCTGAATTTAAAAGTTAAAAGCCGCAAGAACTTTCTTGTCAACCTGATACTAAACTGTATTGAACATAAGGCTGATTTTGACCTCAACAATCATGGAACACTGTCACACACATTAGATCACTGTGTCGTGACTAAACAAGTTACGAGGGACGTTTTAAAAGTAACGTTTATTTTTTTTTAATTTTATTTGTTATGATGACTGGACTTATGCATTCATGATCTAAAAGTTTCATCTCTCTGTTACAGATATTAACGGTGTGGGAGTTTAAGAAAGCAACCTCCATTATGGATGTATTTGAGAAGCAGAGAGATGTCAGTGAATTCCTTCATGCAAAAAAAAAAAAAAAAAAAAAAAAAAAAAAAAAAAAAAATGAATTTATCAACATTCAAAGGTGCCTGTTAAACATTTACAAAGCCGATGCAGTTTTGAATTTTTACACCCGAGACATCAAGAGAAGTTGGCAAAAGTGTGTTGAAAATGGCGGCAATCAAGTAGAAAAAGAAATTCTAAAACATTAAAGGTTGCTTGTTCTTTATGGTACTACTTCAGTCTTTGTAGCTCTTTAATGTTTTAGTTTTTGAGCTAAAAAATAGGAAGCCTTATTTTTTGAACAACCATCGTACTATTTGGAAAAAAAAAAAAAAAAAAAAAAAAAAACTTTTTTTATCGCTTCCTTCAACACATATTTTTATTTATTGCTTATTGGAGGTATTACCAATACAAAACCTATTCAAGAACACTCCCAGATATATGAAGTACATTTATGGGAGATTTTATAAAAGAATTGGCGTTTCAGAGTCCATAGGGAACTTATAAACACACACACAAAGTGTATTTTATGTATAGGTAGAAGATAATCTATTCGGAAAATTTTTGCTTAAATATAGCAATGTTTGCATATTAACTATCGGATCACTTTATGTTGGCGTCGATTTGATTGCATACTTACCAATCCGTTGGTTTCACTGCATCAGGATCGGGTACATCATCCGGTTCGTCATCTAACCATCCTTCGGGTTTAACTGCATCTGGATCAACAATTTTTTCGGGTTCGCTCTCATCCCTAATAAAATAAAAATTAATTATAAAATGTTTTTTTTTTTTATTATTATTATTTTTAATGTTAATGATTGTCTTAAAGCATGCATTTTCGAAAAAGAAATTGCATATTCCATGAGGTAAGGATAAACACAAAAACAGTCATAAGTTGTCATGAAAGTGGAGGGTCAACTACATCTCGATTGTGGAGAGGGTTAGTTACTCCTGTATCATTTCTTTGTGTGTTTTGACCAAACCAAACCGTCCCAGATTTTTCATATGCCTTGCTGTTCTCAGTATCATAGGTAAAAACAATCCTGTAGGTTAAATAGCGCTGTAAAAAAAAATCACCAACCCTAGGTCTGAGTGGTAAGATGAAAAAGAAAAAAAAAATGATGACTATTGCTGACCCCATTCCAAGTAACAAGTCCCTTTTCCCAAAAACCCCAAATCCTCAAAATACCATCTGAAAAAAATAAATAATTTTTTTTTTTTTTTTTTTTAAAGAGATTTTGCTATCTCAACTTTATAAACAAAAACAGACTTATTCTCTTTCTGAACCGCAAAAAAGCAAAGACCTCACATCCTTGACAAATGGTTTGGCCAGGGATTTTTATCCTGGCCCCCAAAAATCAATAGAGATTAGACCATTCCTGCAATGATCCGGTCCCTGTTGATTTTGCGGTTGAAGTTGAGCATTCTGTGCAGTTCTAGGAGGTCCAACCTCCCAGACCTTGCCTTCTCTCTTTGAGAAGGGATTAGTTTATTGCTAATCACCTGAAGTACTCTCACCAGGGAATGCTGATGGGACTGCTCAGGTACTTTTTGCAGGTCAGAGTGCCCCTCCTCGGGGTCGCTGACTTGTCAATCTCACTTTTCCAACCCTGGTGTCTAAGTTCTTGCCGTGGGAGAAAAACTGAACTCCTTGACAAATGGTTTTGTTCCAAATTCATTAAAGATTTCCAGAATTCAAGAAAACACACCCGAAAAAGTTTGAAGATTATATTGATCGAAACATTGTGAGAACAACGGTCAAGATGAGAGCAGTCGTCGGAATACTCCATAATCTTCCATGTGTGCATCTTCATGCAGAGGTCGCCAGCTTTTTTACTAAGGGGAAGTAACTCTTGCAGACAACCAGGGTTGTTGGCTTCAGATTTTGGTGACGAATCGGACGCTTAAAAACAATTTCCAAAAGACAGCTTGAATATTGGAAGACTACTGCTCCAGTAGATATTTAACTCTTGATGCAATTCTCTACCTTTATAAAAGCCAGTGATGGAGTACTGCTGCCACATCTGGGCAGGAGCTGCTAGAAGCAGCTTATCCTGTCTTGAGTTCAAGATAGATTTTGTAGCTTAGTGGCGGATGCCCCTTTTCTCTTCCCTGCAACCTCTTTCCCACAGAAGAGATGTTGCGAGCCTGCCTCTGCTTTATCATTACTTTCATGGCAAGTGCTCATCTGAACTTCAATCTCTGGTTCCCCCTCACCAATCTTTCATGAAAAACACTCGTCTAGCCAGAACCACTATCAATAGTTCCCCACACTCTCTATCTGTGTCTAAACTTAAACGTAGATTCCATGAACAAAGCTTCTTTCTTAAAACTGCACGCCTGTGGAACTCTCTTCCGATTGACTGCTTTCCAGCTGACTACAATCTGATTGTCTTCAAGTCCAATGTAAATAAGTTCTGGATGAACTGTCCCCTAAGTAATCCAATTTAAAAAATTCCCACTACTTGTATTTACTATGCTACAAACACAATGACTAATGTATACCCATTAATCTTTATCCTCGAGTTGTATTCAGGCCTTGATAAGTGGTGATTCTTGTGTTAAAAAAAAAAAAAAAGTCCACGTCAGAAGTTTTGGAAATCATTAAGAGTCAGACCGAATTCCACAACCCTGCTGATAACATTAGCTTTTCTACCTTCTTTCATAGCAAACACAGCCCACAAGATAGAGTGTGATCGTGGTCAAGTGGTTAACAACACAACCTGATAACCTGGATGTTCCAAGTTCAAACCCAGCATGTTGTTCCACAGAAACCAACCCACACCTGACCATGTATCTCATCAAGACAAATAAAATCTACTCTCGTCTAGAGGAGGCCCCATGTTTTGACAAGCTTCTGGGTTTGAATGGAACACATATCAAGTCTGTTGCCAAGGTCGCTGGGAAAATGATGGGATCCTTCTATCGCTCCACAAGATAGCTCACTAATGATGCAATTCTCTATCTATATAAAAGCCAAGTACGTCCAAAAATGGAGTACTGCTGCCACATCTGGGCAGGAGCTGCTAGAAACAGCCTATCCTGCCTTGACAAGAGTACAAAATAAACTTCGTGGTTTAGTGGGGGATGACCTTTTTTCTTCCCTGCAACCTCTCTCCCACAGAAGAGACGTTGCGAGCCTATCTTTGTTTTATCGTTATTTCCATGGCAAGTGCTCGTCTGAGCTCCAATATCTGGTACCCCCTCGCCAATCTTTCACGAAAAACACTGGTCTAGCTGAAACCACTGTCAATAATTTTCCCCACTATTTATCTGTGCCTAAATCAAAATGTAGATTCCATGAAACAAAGCTTCTTTCTTAGAACTGCACGCCTGTGGAACTCTCTGCCGCTTGCCTGTTTCCCTCCTGATTTCAACTTGGAGGTCTTAAAGTCCAACATAAACAAATTCCTGATGAACCCCCCCCCCTTAAGTAATGACACTTCATCAAATCTCCAATACTAACTATACTACAATACTATCCCATTGATTACTGTACACACAATAACCGTTATCCCCAAGTGGCTTCTGGGTCTTGGTAAGCGGTGACCTCCATGTAAAAAAAAAAAAAACAAAAAAAAAAAAGCACAAAGCAAACTACATATAATTTTTTTTTTTTTAAATCTTTTTAAAGTGTTCAACATTTCCACCAAGAAACGGTTGTAAAAATCGATTCTCTAAATACCGAAAAAAGCAATAGCTGTGATAAGTTTGCAACTAATAAGCACTTTTTGGTTTTGTTTTACATTGTTAAAGATTTATTGTGGACAACATGGTGCGATATTACTATAACGCACCACGTTGTCTGCAATAAATCTAACAATGTAACATATGTTGCTAGTAAGAAAAAAATTTTTAAAAAAAATTACGAAAAAAGTCTTTGTTGGAAAATTTTGCATAATGCATATGACATCTGTTTGGTTTAAAATCAGATAAAAAGTTACCAGAGACGAGGCTGACTGAATGCGCTCTGTTGCTGCTTGCGCCTGGGTCATGTGAAAGTCAAAGCTATTTTTAAAGCTGCCTTGTTTTCTGATATGCGGCACAATCACATCGACACACCGGTTCTTGGCAGATCACCAAAGTTAAGCAACAATGAGCCTGGCTAGTACCAGATGAGGGGAAGGCTAAGTGCTGTATGTACTGCGTCTAGTCGTAGAAATTTCCAGGTTGATATCTGAGTGCGTGTTTAACTCACTGAGCCCCCCCCCCCACCCCCACTCCCGAATCAAGACAGAAAGTAACTGGGGAAACTACCGTCTTTACTTGAATTCCTGAGATTACCATGACTCTACAATTTGGAGAGCTGCGGTCGCCAACGTTATTAAAACAGCAGGGCTGCTGCTGATGCACTCTTGGTCAAAGATATGGTTCTCAGTAGTTCTAGGAGGTCCACCTTCCAGTGGTTAGTTTATTGCTAAGCACCCAAAATGCTCCTTTGGGGAATGCAGACTGGTCTGCCCAGGTAATTTTTATTCAGCCAGTGTTTTTCTTATAGGCGTTGCCTTTAAATCCCACTTTAAAATCTTGTGTCACATTTTCCCACCATGGGAGGGTTGGTTGGTTGGTTGTTTGTTTTACAGCATATCAACCTTTTCCAGGTTATTTAATGCCGAATCTAGTTATTTTGAGGAACGATTTTTAATGGAGTATATTTTTTTTAATGTCAGATTCTTTTTAACCCATAGTTGGGACCCTAACAGGTACTACCACTCCGGGTCAGAGTGGACCTGGGAGCAATGGCAATTAAAGGGTGGTTCCACACTCCCAAAGCCCGCAAGGTGGGGGCCTCACCATCGGATATAGTTTTAGGTCATATCCAGGACCGCCATGGGAGGGAGATAAATAACTGGTCATGTGATGTTATCTATTTTTATAAAGAATGTAAAATGATGCCTAATACGCTCTTGGATATTACTCTTCCTTAGAATATTTTATTTTTATAAAAGAAAATTATTTTTAAGCAAATTTTAGTTCTTCCAATGCTTCAGCTCATTAAGAATTGTTTTCTAAAAGCTCATAAGTTTAAATTATTCGGAGTTATCCCCCCTGCTCCTTCAGACTTTTCAAAATGGCGTTGGGAGTTTGTCGCTCTTCAGTTAGACATATTTGATTTTCTTATTTTAAAATAAAGCTACTTCATCAATTTATGTGATTTTTAAAACAATATTTTCATTTCACCACGAGTATATACATCATACAAATTTTTCTTTATTTTTGTTTTTTCATATTAGGGGAATTCTGGACAAGTACCAGACTTGGTAATTTATGGAAGAATCATCTCGATTCCAAGAATTCAACATCAACATTATACTTTAAACATCTTTAAAAACTTTTAATAAAAAAAAAAAAAAATATTAATTTAATATAAATTAACTACAGAAGAAATTTACCGGCAAAAACATACAAAAAATGCTTTTCAGTTAATTCATTTCAGTATTTTGTCTGCACGAAGATCGAATTATTTAAACGGACTTTCAAACGATTCTACCAGATTGAAAATAATTGATTAACACATATACATTGACGCAGTTTATCTTTCAGCTTAAAAACGCAATTCTGGAATATACCAGTGTTCACTGGATTTTAAAAAATGTTCCTGTGTCCTCACCATGGAGTTTTACACTATCTTTTTACGCCTCTTGGATCTTCCGACCACTCTGTTGTATCAATTAAGATAAAAATGAAATGTAATAAGTCCCCAGACGTACAAATTTAATTTTCAATTTATGCTAATAAGCAACATTTAAATTTTAAATTACCCATATCTATTTTGCTAATAACATTTTCTCCTGAAAATCCATGGATTAGGTGATGAAATAGAAGGAAAAAAATCTTATTTGTATTCCTTTGTCGAACAATAAATTTTGTTGTAATTCTACACAATTTAACTCCGAATTTCCATTATATATATATCTGGCATCAATTAAAATGGATGGCTCTCGTCTAGGGGAGGCTCCATCTTTAATAAGCTTCTGGGCTCTGGGCTTGACCTTTACTTCAGACCTGAAATGGAACATGTAAATCAAGTCAGTTGCCAAGGTTGCTGGAAAAATGGTAGGATCCTTCTATCGCTCCAGAAGATATCTCACTCCTGATGCAATTCTTTATCTATATAAAAGCCAAATATGTCCAAGGATGAAGTACTGCTGCCACATCTGGGCAGGAGCTGCTAAAAACAGCTTATCTTACCCTGACAGAGTACAAAATAGACTTTGTGGCTTAGTGGGGGATGACCTTTTCTCTTCCCTGCAACCTCTCTCTCACAGAAGAAACGTTGCGAGCCTGTCTTTGTTTTATTGTTACTTTCATGGCAAGTGCTCGTCTGAGCTCCAATCTCTGCCCCCCCCCCCTTGCCAACCTTTCACAATAAACACCCGTCTAGCTGAAACCACTATCAAATTTTTCCCCACTCTTTATCTGTGCCAAAACGAAAACGTAGATTCCATGAACAAAGCTTTTTTTTGGAAGTGCACGTCCGTGGAACTCTCTTCCGTTTGCCTGTTTCCCACCTGACTACAACTTGGATGTCTTCAAGTCCAACATAAATTCCTGATGAACCGCCCTCTTAAGACACTTTATCAAATCTCCATTACTAACGATTACTATGATATTATCCCATTGATTACTGTATACACAATAACCCTTATACCCGAGTGGCTTCTGGGCCTTGATAAGTGGTGACTACAATGTAAGAAGAAAAAAAATAAAAAAAAAAATCAAAAAAAAATTATACACATACACAGAACATAGTTGATGATTATATTTAACGTTTTCATTCTAAAAAGATTTGACAAAGCCAAAATGTTAAACTTACCAATCGTCGGGTTTTGTTGCTAATGGATCTGCAATTCTGAGAACGGAGAAAAAAAATTAGGATTAAAATTTTACTTTGTTTTTTTTTTTTCTTTAAAAATACTTTATTTTAAATCATCACATTTTTTATGAATAATAATTTTTTAAATGAAAAACAAAAAAATAAGTAGTTTTGTAGATTTTGTTTCTTTAAACTCATAAAATCAAGTACAAACTGATAGTTATCAAAGCTTCTTTCTTAGAAGCGCACACCTGTGGAACTCTCTTCCGTTTGCCTGTTTCCCACCTGACTACAACTTGGATGTATTCAAGTTTAACATAAACAAATTCCTGATGAACTACCCCCTTAAGTAAGACACTTTAGCAAATCTCCATTACTAACGATTACTATGATATTATCCCATTGATTACTGTACACGCAATAACCCTTATCCCCGAGTGGCTTCTGGGCCTTGATAAGTAGTGACCCCCATGTAAAAAAAAAAAAAAAAAAAGAAGAATGGGGTATCCAATTTTAAAATAAATCCTTTAGACTTATAAGATTCAAGCTTGAGTAATGTTGTGAAAACTACTTTAGTAACGAGAACTCTGCCTACTCCTTTTCGTCAACCGACTGTAACAATAATATAATAATATATATATATACAAGAGAACATTGTTTTTATTTTGTAACACTCACTTTTCCCTGTCATCCCAATCTTTGGGTTTCTCGTCTTTATCATCTTCAATTTCTTTCGGTGGATTTACAGGTGGCCTAGAAATAAAACAGAAAATAAGAATTATTTCAATCAAGTGCAAACGAATCATTATTAAAAAAAAAAAAAAAAAAAAAATAGTGGGAGAAGGTTTCTGAAATACGTCCTCCCTTATCTTCTTTCACACGATGAATTAATTTCAAAGTGAAGATTTTCTTTCTATGTAAATCAAATTTCGAGGTCAGAATGTACACTCGCGTCACAAAATTAGTACAGAGGAGCAGGAAGATAGGAAAAAAAAAAAAATAACTTGTTGGCATAAAAAAACACTGGAACTAGGTCAAATGCTGATATTGAAGAGGTTGCAAATTTTTTTTTTTTTTGCATGATTAGAGTATGTCAATCTGAGGGAGAAAAGAGTTCATAAAGCAACATGACTGCGGAAGTTTTAAAGCACAGGGTTGCGGAATCAAACATTTCGAAAGGAAGTCTTAAGAAATGCTGGGAATCTGGGAAATATTAGAAGACAAGAATAAAAAGTCAGGGGGTCATACTTTTGGAATTTTGAAATCAGAATTAAATCTTTAGAGACGTTTTGGCTCTGCAACCATGTTTACGCACATTTTTTTTTTTTTTTACCTTAACTTTTACCTCGAGTAATACCAGATAACCCTTCTAGTCACTAATATAATAAAATAAAAATATTTACTCACGTGACATCTTCAAGAAGATTTCCTTCATTCACAACATATCCATCAACGGAGATTTTAAAAGTATTATCAGGATTGAGAACTATGAAAAAGAAAAAAATAAACATATAATAAATAAAACAAATATATAATAAATAAATAAATAAAACGTAATGAAATTACCAAAATTTTTAAAGAAAAAGCTAAACACCATAAAGACTTTGGTATATTTTATATAATTCTATTGCACTTGCGAGGGGGGGGGGTCGACTTTGCCCAGTCGTAAAATATTCTTAAATATCATATTTTAATTTGTCCAGATTTTGTATATATTATTTAAGAGTCATCATTTCAAAAGTTATAAAAAAAAAAAGAAAAAAAAAAAAAGAAAAAAAGTATTTAGGTGCCATCAGCTGGAATCGAAACTGAAACTGTAGCATTCAAAGCTGGTAACATTACTACTGCACCAACATGACAAGCATATGAACTGATTAAAAATTAAAAATAAACTAAGATGAATGTACAAAAGGATCCATTTTTGACCCCTTAAAAACAATTTTAACCGGTTAAAGATCCATAAAAGAACGATCCGTTAAAAAATCCAATCATTTGAGGCGATTAGCACCACTCAGTGGCTTTTAGTTTCGGAGGAGATAGAGTTTGAAAATATGGAGACAGACAGACCGACCGCAGATATATAGCCGTTTATATATCAGATTTATATTATATTCTATTATATAGAAGGCAGTTGTCTATGTGTGGTTAGTTAAAAGGGTAGAAACTACATAAGATACACCTACAAAGATTTTTTTCAGCATTGCCTCAAACAGAATGTGGGCATCTTTTTTATTTGTAATATTCATTTTTTTTCTAGGGTCATCAGGAACAAAATTAGTAAAACACTCAATTTATGCAAATTAGTAATTTTTTTATTTCTTTTGACGACAACAACCTAGTTTTGAAACTATGAATTTAGGAAAAATAATTTTTTTTTTATATATTCCTTGTTTGAACATTAGATGAACTAATATTGTAATTTTATTTTTCATCATTTCAATTTGTCTTATATTATTGCTCTAGCAATAACTAGCATGGGTGCCTGGCATTGCCCAGGTGTGTGTAAGGGGGTTGGTTGAGCAACCAAAGCCCTAAAAAAAAAAAAAAAAAAAAAATAAAACAAATAACAGCGAGTACCCATGCGAGCAGAAAAAAATTAGGAGTAGTAGGCAGAATCGAACACCTAACGTGCAAGAGGAAAAGGAGTTTGGGGGAAAAAAAAAAAAAAAAAAAAAAAAAAAAAAAAGCAAACAGTCTTATCGATGCACCTACAGCAATTGTAACATCACGGGCGTTCGAAATAATTGGTTTTATTTATCCGACGTCGTTCACGCGAGGCTTGAATGACTTGCAAAAATGTCAACGATAAAAAGTGACCCCTCCTTGCAGATAACAGTCAAGTTGACAGTGAAAGAATTAATATTTTTGGCCAATTTTTTGATATTTGTTGTCTGAGACATCAATCTTGGAAACGATGCCAATTTTGTCACGTTCCAACACATCTGTTGGAAGTTTTTGCGAGACATAAAAACACACATTTTGCCTTTTATATTATAGACGTCAAGCACCTCTTTATCATGATTGATTAGTTGTTTTTTTTTTTTTATGGCATATCAACCCTTTTCAGGTTAATGCCGAATCAAGTGATTTTGAAGAAAATTTTTTTTAATAGAATATATATATATATATATTTTTTTTCAAATCGGTTTCTATTTAACCCATAGTTGGGACCCTAACAGGTATTACCACTCCGGATCAGAGTGGACCTGGGAGCAATGGCAATTAAGAGGTGGCTCCACACTCCCCCAAAGCCCGCAAGCTGGGGGCTCACCATCGGATATAGTTTAAGGTAATATTCCAGGACCATATCATGATGGAATTTAATATGAAATAGTTTATCTTATTCGTTTAAATACACAGACATACATTTTTTACTGTTTTATTCTTTAGTGGGTACGGAACCACATATTCGTCAAAAAAATTTGTTTATTATATAAGCAACCAATTGTTTTGACTCGTACATACATTATTTTTACTTCAAAACGAAAACAGTAAAAAAAATAAAAATATTTACAATTCTAGTATTGCACTATTGAGCTATTTAAAGAAACTTTGTTAAACATATATATTTGAACAGAAAACTTTATTTGAAAAAAAAAAAATATATATATATATATATGTGTGTGTATTATAGAGAAAATAGACCAAAGGTCTAAAAGAGCAAAGTTTCTGTTAATGTACGAATACTTTAAAAGTGCTGTGCTTGAAGCACCGCAAATAGAGGATAAACTCAATAGGTGTATTTACCTAGAGCTATATATACGCAGCTGATAAAAGAGCAATAATTGTGAAATTATAAATCAGCTTCAAAAGGAGAAACAAAAAAAAAAAACCCAAAAAAACATTAAAAAAAAAAAAAAAAAAAAACGGAGGAGGGGGAAAAGAAGAGAAATAGGACCCCCCCCTCTTTCTTTCATATCCATAATTACTTTTATTTTTTTTACTCTCTATAGCATTTATAATCTATCACAGGTTTGTTTTTCCAGTGATCATGTGTGTTTACTTGCTAATTTTCTCTTCTTTTCCTACATTTAATACAGAACAACTGTTGAAGCAAGTTGGATGATTCGTCTATGTCTACTGAAACGAACTAATACTCTGTAGTCACTAAAAGGTAAAAAAAAATAAAGATTACATTTAGCTCTACTTCAGTATTGAGCACTTTTTGATTCCTTTTTTTTTGACCACCCCACCCTACATTAGATTTTCTTGGATTATTTTTCGAAGCCTTGACTGTTGTATGGGTGGTTGGGTTTCAATCCTGGCTTGAGGTAGTTGCCTGTCTAGCCGCACTGATGAGCTATGATACAGCGAAACAGTACTGTATGTGGATGACTTGAGTTGAGCATATTGGGAAGTGATGCACGATATACCATTAGCGAATTAAGCGATGCTCGTCGTGTAAAAAAAAAATCGAGCTTAGGCATTTGGATGATGTCAAAACATTGTTAATTTACTGTCTGCACAGCAGCTACCGATTAGCGTAAGGGTTCGAAACCTTGACTGTCGTACAGGCGGTCGGGTTTTGATCCTGGCTTGAGGTAGTTGCCTGTCTAGCTGCACTGATGAACTGTGATACAGCAAAACAGTACTGTATGTGGGGGACACATGTATGTAAAAAAGCATTTTTTGGTTACAAAAGTATAGTTCATAATGTTATGGACTATTTTTGCCTGACCCAAGCATGCTCATAAATGTGTAGTGACATATCAATGCTTACGTAAAACAAATAAAATGCATATCTTGCTCTACTTTTTTAACTTGGTAACATTTTTTAACTTGGTAACATTTTTTAACTTAGTAATGCTAATTAATTTTTTATAACTTGGATATTTCATCTTCGGTAATCAGACAATCTCATTTTTTTCTTTAATGTGTGTCGAAGGTCATAAGTTGAAAATTTAAGCTGAAGTGCAAACATATTGCATTGTAAAAAAAAACAAAAAAACGATGCCAGTGGATCATCTGTACTTACCTAACTGATACAAATGAGTATTTTTATCGGTGAAATACGTTTCGATGGTCCCTGTTGGTTTCTTTGCATGTTTTTCCTGAAGTGAAAAAATATTAAAAGTAAAAAAAAAAAAAAAGTTCAACTGGAATTTATCAACTGATCTTATTAAAAATGATTATCTTGAAGAATTTTTGCTGCCAGTTTGTTTGAAAAAATTAATTTATTTTGTGAGAACGGATATGACTAACCAATTGCAAAAACATCCGAAATCAAAATGGATTTCCCAACCCTAAGCCGTTACCATTCCCAATCTATTAAATAAGGTTTGATAAAAAAAAAAATCATGGTCGTTAACCCTTTACCGCCAGAATTTTTTTATACAATAAATAAATTTTATTAATCACGAAACCCACACGTGATGAAAGTTAGCGTGCGATTGATGCACGAACATAAACAATGAACCATAGACATGTACTTTGAAGACCAGTTTCCTATGCAAGTGATTTTGAAAGGCGACTTGAAAGTACAATTTTGCTGTAAAGGGTTAACAAAACCTTCCCTCCCCAAAAAGCGCGTATGCAGGAATGGAAGAGAGAGGAAGTATTTCTTTGCTAAAACGAGCCTTCTACCTCCCACAAATCAATCAAAACAAAAAACACAAAAAAAACTAACGTAAGTCAAACGAACGATGTTAAATGTAAAAATCTGAAAACCAAAGACAAAACAGAAAAACGAACGTTTAAACTTCTGAAAAAAAAAAAAAAAAAAAAAAAAAAATACCAAACATGTGAAAAATGGCTTAAATAAGCCTGTTTCGATATTAAAATTGTAAAAATCGGTGGGTACCCGGATGTTTTTGGGTGTGTGTTTGTACGGTCGGGTGTGGGGGGGGGGGGGTGTTAATGAAAACCTAAGAATAAGCGAAGTTAAAAAAAAAAAAGAAAAAAAAAAGTTACGTGAAAAATGGTTTAAATAACCCTGCTTCAATATTTAAATTTAAAAAAAAAAAAAAAAAGAAAAAGACATCTCACACCACGATTCGAACCCAAAACGGTTAGATAATGAACCAACGCTCTAACCAACTGACCCAACACGACGTACATGAAATTTAGTCAGTTCTTCAACTATTTAAACTAAATCAGGTCATGACGTCATCTGCATGCGTAGAACCAATCTCGTCATGAGAGGACGGTTTTTGTTGAAAATAAAATCGGCCAGCCAGAATGAGTTAGTGAAAGATGTTTGAATTTATTTAAGTAAGAACCAAATTGACAGGTGCGCGCCTGGAAGTCGTCAAGCGTTATGACGACGTAGGTTTGTTTGTTATAAGCAAAGAAAAAAAGAAAACAACGTTAAAACTTAAGAGGGGGAGAAAAAACACAAAAAAACCTAATGTAAGGTAAACGAACGATGAAAATAGAAAAACGAACACGTGAAAAATGGCTTAAATAAGCCTGTTTCGATATTAAAATTTAAAAAAATCGGTGGGTACCCAGGTGTTTTTGGGTGTGTGGTCGGGGGTGGATAAGCGAAGTAAAAGAAAAAAAAACCTCAGAAAAACGAACGTTACGTGAAAAATGGCTTAAATAACATTGGTTCAATATTTAAATTTAAAAAAAAATTTTTTTTTTAAATTAAAAAAAAAAAAAGACATCTCACAGCCCGATTCGAATCCAAAACGTTTAGATAACGAACCAACGCGCTAATCGACTGACCTAACGCGACGTACATGAAATTTGTTCAGTTTTTCAACTATTTAAAGTAAATCAGGTCATGACATCATCTGGCGCATACGTAGAACCGCTCGTCGTCACGAAAAGACTGTTTTTGTTGACCCCCTGTCCCTGTCGAAAATTGTCGATTTCGGGGTGAAAAAAATGAACGTTTTGGGCCAATTTTTCGAGCGAAGGATGGGGCTTCGATATAATACCGAGTTTGTGAATTTTCGTTGTGTCTGTCGAAAGTTTTTAGTAGACACACAAACATACATTTTCGCTTTTATATATGTAGATAGATATATAGTATAAAGAAAAATAAATAAATTTAAGCAGAAATCCTGCTTTCTCTGAATCATAAAAAAAAAAAGAAAAGCAGAATTTCACTAAAAAGCAAAGATCTCAAATCTCTAAAAAAGAAGTTTTGAACATCGTAATATTCTGAGAGAGAAAGAAAGAATAAAAAAAAAAAACTTACCGTTATTTCACCCGTTTTAGGATTTTTATGTCGGAATATAAAATGGAGCTAAAAAATAAATAGAATACATATTTAATTCATATTGAAATGATTACAAGCGGAGATTGCTTTACAAAATTTGCATAAATTAAAATCATACAAGGTAGTCAAAAAAGATCCATTTTAATATAATTTCTATGAAAGTTTGTCGACCCAAATTCCTGGGGGGTTTTTTCTGCGAAATTGGGCAGGCAATAAAATATTGTATGCATGAGAAAATCAAGATTGTAAAACCCTACTTTGCAACGAAATCACCTGTTTTTAAGCTCAACAATTTTTGAAAGACTTTCTAAAGAGAAACCAGGGTTCATACAGATTTTCAATCTCTATTTTCAAGGACTTTTGCAGGCAAAATTCAAGTTTTCAAAAAGAAAATTTTGGGTGTTTTACAATCCATAGTGGGAAGGGAGGGAGGGGGGGGTATTTTTTTTTTTTTTTTTTTTTTGAAATAATTTTAATATTTTTTTTTAATTTATGGCAGCTGCACTACTCCCAGCTAAACAAAAAAATAAATTATAAATTAAAGCAAAAATAGAGGGTGTATTTATTTGCATTTTAAAGCAAAAATAGAGGGCGATTTATTTTGATTTTATTTTTAATATTTTGACACAACTTTTTATCGGACATAGAGAATACAATTTTCAAGGCCTTTCAAGACTTTCTTTTCAAGGATTTTTCAAGGTTATAATAAAAAGGCCTTTTCAAGGCAAAAGTAGAAATCCAAGGATTTTTCAAGTCTGTGTGAACCCTGGAAACGCTCCAACCAGATTCTGAACAAAATGTCTTGTTGGCACATTCAGAGAGACAGGAAGCATGGAAGATAAAGCATTGAAGATCAGAATCAATCATGGTTAACCAGAACAGAAAATAACATTGTGACAATGTTTGGAGAGTCATTAGAGACTCCAATGTCCAAACAGTCACAGTGATGTAATGCTAAGAAATTTTTATCAAATACATTATTAATTATCGAGCTGTACTCACAAAATGGTGGCATACACAAGATTAGGGTTTAATTTATGCTAAACAAAATTTACATTTTAGTAGGACAAATCTATTGAACAAAAAGTTTTCTTTTCATTAAATGCTACAATGGTTATATCTTTTTTGGATAAACGAATAATCCAAATAATACGAATTTGAAATCTTTATCTCAAAAATTCAAAAATTGACATTTTCTATCTTTATAAGAATAAGAAGACAAAGAAGTTGTGTGTGGAGGAGGGGAAACAGAAAAAGGTTTGTGTGTGTGGGGGGGAGACAGGATAAACAAAGACGAGGGGGGAGACAGAAAAGGAGAAGGGGGGGAGACAGAAAAGGAGAAGGGGGGGAGACAGAAAAGGAGAAGGGGGGAGACAGAAAAGGAGAAGGGGGGGAGACAGAAGAGGAGAAGGGGGGGAGACAGAAGAGGAGAAGGGGGGAGACAGAAGAGGAGAAGGGGGGAGACAGAAGAGGAGAAGGGGGGAGACAGAAAAGGAGAAGGGGGGGGCAGAAAAGGAGAAGGGGAGAAAAGAAAAAGGTTAGACTTGGTGGCATACACAAGGTTAGGGTTTAATTTATGCTAAACAAAATTTACATTTTAGTAGGACAAATCTATTGAACAAAAAGTTTTCTTTTCATTAAATGCTACAATGGTTATATCTTTTTTGGATAAACGAATAATCCAAATAATACGAATTTGAAATCTTTATCTCAAAAATTCAAAAATTGACATTTTCTATCTTTATAAGAATAAGAAGACAAAGAAGTTGTGTGTGGAGGAGGGGAAACAGAAAAAGGTTTGTGTGTGTGGGGGGGAGACAGGATAAACAAAGACGAGGGGGGAGACAGAAAAGGAGAAGGGGGGGGAGACAGAAAAGGAGAAGGGGGGGAGACAGAAAAGGAGAAGGGGGGAGACAGAAGAGGAGAAGGGGGGAGACAGAAGAGGAGAAGGGGGGAGACAGAAAAGGAGAAGGGGGGGGGCAGAAAAGGAGAAGGGGAGAAAAGAAAAAGGTTAGACTTACCTTGTAGTCTAATCCACACTTGTCAGGACCAAACATAATAGTATAGGGAGTTTTATCATGGAATTGAGACTGGAATTAAAAAAAAAAAAAAAAATAATATATATATATATATATATATATATATATATATATCTCTACATATATATATATATATATATATATATATAGTCAATTCTTATATATTGAAATAAAAAGGGAAATAAGTACAAAAGATATTTTGAATATGGGTAACGATTTATCCTTACATAAGTATAAATTTAGAAAAACTTGTTTGGCTACATATGTGCATATATGTTTCAGCTACTTTAGTCAAAGTCTAGCTTCTTGAAGTCAGAGAAGGTTCTAAGCTAGATGGACTCACTATGCTAGCAGAAAGTTTTGTTACGAGGGGTAATTTTTAAAGGAGGGGGAAGGATGTTGTAAGGAATTCAATTTTAACATGTACACATACATATGCACACATAACTAGAAAAACAGCAAATAGATAAAAAAAAAATCTGGCAACAGACAAGAAAGTTTAAACCTAACTACTCACTCTTATATTGATAAATGTCCGATATCTCAATTTACAAAGGATCGCACATTAATATCAAATCTGTCTTTTTTTTTGTTTTTAAATTTTATGTGTTTTTTTTTCCTTATATGTTTTATCTATATACATTTTTTAAAAATAAATATCAGATAATTTTTATACCTACAGCCATTAGTGTTTCATGCTTATGTAATTATCACTATAGGAAATGCTAATTACTGTTGATTGAGATTTCGCCCCAGTTATTCGCATATAATATTTGAAAGTAACTCCCTATTCTAAAATAACTATAATTTATTCAAATGCTGTAATAGGTTTCTCAATTTTTGTGTGTATGTTACTGAATGTGCCGTAATTAGATCTATGCTTTCGTTTTCTTATTCAGATCTGTTATATGAATTTGGTTTTTAATCTTGAAGGGAGAATACATGAAGTTATTAGTTCCATCCTGCAATGATGACGTAGGGGGCTACTATCAGGGACATAAGTTGCAGGGATACTATGTAGGGGGTTGAGCAGCAAAATGTCTGTACAGATTACACTTGAACTTCTGCATGTCAGTACAGTTGGGGAAGCAGAAACCTGGAAGGGAATTCATGAGTCTAGTAGTTCTGGGGCAGAAACTATTAGAGTAGAAGGCTTTCTTACATCTAGGGATCTCTACTGTATAGGGGTGGGACTTTGCTCCTTGTCGGGGGTTTTTATGTTGAGGGAATACAAGGGCTTGTAGCTCGTCGGAACATTCACCATTAAAATACTTGTAAAACAGGCAGAGGGATGCAACATTTCATCGGTGGGTTGAAGCTTAGAGGACAATTCAGGACCTATCAGAAAATTTATTCAAGATAAAAGGTTTGTTTAAGGCATACAGCTACGGTTGTTATATATAAAAAAAAAGTTTAAGAAAGACCATAAAAAAAGTTTGAAGAGGAATAAAACTCACCAAATTTAAATTTTCCTTTGTCAATAATTTTACATAAGCACCACCACATTCTATTCCATTTTGGAATTTCACTTCATACCTAAAAACAATACGAAGACATCATTTAAATAAAATACAAAAGTTGAGCATTAATAGTTAAGTGACATTGTATCTGGTCAGTAGTAAATGAGTAACCAATTGATATCAGGCGCTGTATGCATTCCCGGGTGCCATTTTTTTTTTTTCTATTTAATTGTGCCATTTTTACCCGAATTCATGATGACATATAGATTTTAATTTTACTGGTAGTTTAAAAACAATGAATTTAAAAAAAAAAAAAAATTGTTTTTTGGATTGAAAATTAGGCTCAATACTTCTTCCATTTCGATACCTTAAAAAAATTTCAATTAATCGTCCCAACAAGTACACATTATAAACTCTCCAGAATCAAGCCGCCTCCTCCTCCCAAATCTGTGAATAAAACAAAATTAATAGGAACAAAAAAAAAAAAAAATGCTTACTGTAAAATTAAAGGTTTTCCACTGAAGTCAAAAACTCGTTGCAACTTTGATGATATTGCATGATGCTTAGCTTTCGACTGTAAAAAAAAAAAAAAAAAAATATATATCAAATTTATTTATATATATATATATATATATATACACACACACAAACAAACAAAAACCATTATTCAGATTGGCACTTATGGCGGCATTTAAAGTTAAAAATACAGAAATGTCTGTATGATCTATATACCAGTCACGAGACTATGAAAAATTCCCAAAATCACAATTTTATCAAGTCATATTTTTTTTTTATTCAAGAAAATAAAATTTTACTGTGAGTAAAAAAACAAAACAAAACAAAAACAAAAAACGTCCAGGACAAGGGCAGACAACCCTAATGCATGTGGAAACTGTCAAAATAATCATTGATTACCTCTTATTATGTTCTCTAGTAAAACAGGACCTCGTCTGTCACTTATCGGTAAAAAGATGGCAAATTTGTTTTTCATAAAAAAAAAAACAAAAAAACTATTTAATCAATTTTTATGTTTTTTGTTGTTTTTTTTTTTTTTTTTAAACATAAAATTTTCATCGCATGACAATATAAAAGTTATACTTCATTTTTGTTTATTGAAGATAAATAAAATAAAAAGAAAATACAAATTGCAATATAAATATGTTCAGTTACTTTGAAGAGCTGTAACACAGGAAAAAATCGGACCATATTTGCCCACACCCGACTCGGGTAAAGAAGGCAGATAAGATTGTCACTTAGACTAAAGCATTACTCTTTGTAAAAGAATTATAAAGCATTTTGTGAATGTCAAATTAATAATGATCAGTTCATTAATTTAAGAACTCATCCTGTACAATGAAATATATCTTCTCCAATTATAAATTGTTTGTGTATGGATGTCCAGCATGAAAATCAAAAACTACATAACAAACACCCGCAAACTTAGTATATTCTTGGTTGGTGTTGCCAGAGCTAAATAATATCGAACAAATTTTTTTTAATTATTCATTCTTTGGCGGTCAGCTGGACTAAGCTCCATCTATTCTTGACCATGCCATTAACGAGCGAAAGCTTTATATTCTAGAAGCGTTACTAATGAAATCTAACAAATAGTAAAAAAATATTTTTCAATAACAGCAATAACATTCTTAAATGTTAATGGTATAATTAATTTCTGGTAATCATTTTGGAATATATATTCTCAGCAACACAATGGGTAACATGGACACATAATTTTCTTTGTAAATTTTTCTTCCCCACTCAGCCCATTCCTCTCTCCCTATATACACACACACATAACTCTCCTTGAGGTAATAGATTCCATGAAGAATGAGTCTGCATTTTCTCTCCAAATTAGTACATAAAATGGCTGAAAAACGGATCCATCGTCAGAGATGCATTCATTATTTTTGTGAACTGTTATCCTCATCTTCATAGTTGTTGTCTCATCACATTTTGGTCAATTAATCATCTGGACTTCTTTATAAAAATACAACTATTTGATCAATTTACATGATTTTTGGAATGCGATATTTTTTGTTTCATCATGGGTATGTAAATCATGCAGATTTTTCTTGATTTGTTTTTTTTTTTAAAATCTAGGAGAAATTCTGAATAAGAACCATTGGTCCATAAGCGGAGAATTTCATTCATCGAGTTCAAATTTAAAGCACTTACCTGTAAGACTAATGAGAGATCTCCTTGTAACGAGTTTACTTCAGACTCTGCTAATTCCCATTGACCTACAGATGAATATAGGAAAAAAATTGTTTGTGTATGAATGTCCAGCATAAAAATCGAAAACTACATAACAAACACCCGCAAACTTAGTATATTCTTGATTGGCGTTGCCCGAGATAAACAATATCGAACAAATTAGGAAAATTAGAATTAGAGCAATTTGTTATTGAAAGGTTTGAAAAGCAATTATAAGGCTTATTTATATAACACTATTCGTATCACGTATGATACTCCGCTCATGAGAAGTATTTTTTTTTTTTTTTTTTTACATGGGGTTTATCACTTATCAAGGCCCGGAGGCCACTCAGGGATAAGGGTTATTGCGTGTACAGTAATCAATGAGATAGTATTGTAGCAATCATTAGTATTAGGTGTTTAGATAGAGTGACTTAAGGGGGCGGTTTGTCAGGAGTTTGTTTATGTTGGACTTGAAGATGTCCAAGTTGTAGTCAGGTGAGAAACAGGCAAGCGGCAGAGAGTTCCACACTGGTGTGCAGTTCTAAGAAAGAAGCTTTGCTCATGGAATCTACGTTTGGATTTAGTTTTATTTTTGTGAAAATATGTGCACATATTACGCAAGGTTTTATGGAAATTCAACAAAAAATTTCATAACTAGATCTTTTGAAAAATCAGAATCGGTTATTGTATCGAAATTGGGAAAAATATTGGAAAGTTACTTTGACACATTGATTCTTGTTAAATCACGAGGGTTAAACAACATCAATCCTGGCCAGTACCAATCCCCCCCCCTCCTCACTCACATTCACCCCTAACAAGGCATATCGCCACTTGGGCGTAAGGGGCTACTATTTGGGGCCACACACCTAGGAAAGGTTAACAAGATGTTGGTTTACATTACATTTAAACTTCTGCATATCAGTACAGTCAGGGAAGCAGATAGCAGGAAGGGAATTCCAAAGTCTAGCTGATCGAGGGAAGAAAATATTAGAGTAGAAAGCTTTCTGGCATTTAGGAACTTCAACATTGAAGGGGTGAGATTTTGTTGCTAAGTGAGTTTATTGGGGATATGTACATTGAGGGGGCACAAGTGCAATGAGTTCATCAGAACACATTCTATCAAAATATTTGTAAAACAGTTACAGAGATGCAACATTGCGGCGATGGGACAGGGCTTGGAGCTTAGTTGACAAAGTGGGACCTATTAAATTAAAGACTCTTTTTTGGACCCTATCAGAGAGGGAGAGGCTAGTGGTAGATGCACCAGCCCAGATGTGGCAATAATACTCCATGCATGAACGAATGGTGGCTTTGTAGAGGTACAGGATACTTTCAGGTGTGAGTCGTCTTCTAGCACGATAGATGAAGCCTACTTTCTTTGCAGCAGCCTTTGCAATGTCTGCAACATATTTGTTCCAGTTCATATTGTCTGTGGATATTAGGCCGAGGAGTTTGAAGGAAGAATTTTCAGGTAGGGTGTTATTTGTCATGGATATCGGTGGTTGGAGAGGTTTCTTTGTAATTGTTAAAGGAAAGCAGTTTAGTCTTACTAGCATTTGCCACCCATTTGCGGCCCGATTCCACTAATACTGAAAAATTTTAATTCTAAATATAATGTGAACAAACACCTGCATAACTTTCCTTTAGGATGCACTCTTTATGTCTAAATAGCAATATGCCTTGCTTGCAGAGAGCTAGTGTTAAAAAAAAAAAAAAAAAATGATAGAGAGGGGACTAGGAAATAAAATATTGAACATAAATACAATAGTTAATCAATAAAATGTCCTTTTGTAAAAGGAGTATTTAAATTAGTTAACCATGCAGCTGATATTGTACCATTTGCAAATACCAGGTGCTGTATGTAAAAGCCTTACAAATCAGGACTGGTGACAACCAAAGACTGGCCATAGAGGTCAGGTCAATTTCAAAATTGGATAAATAAACTTACCATCATATTTTGCAATGGCTTCTTCAGCACCGTCTTTTTTTGCTTGCGATAAAACCCACCTGAAAACAAAATTTTTTTTTTATATTAAGAAAATCTAAATAGAAATAAATTTCTATAAAAAAAAAATAAAAAATAATTTAATTAGTTAATAAAAGAATCTAACTCAACTGATGACAAATGGAAAGTTGTATGTATCATTATTCATCAAACTACTGTTCTCATCTTGAGTGTGAGTTTCATGTTTTGGTCGATGTAACCTCTGACCTTCTTACATCGACTGAAACGTGAAAAATCACACTCAAGATGAGAACAGTAGTCCGATGAATAATACAAATAACCAATCCTCATCTCAAAAATTCAGAAACATCAAAAGTTAATTAACCCATAAAATTCCAGAGAGAACACGATAGATGAATTACTTAGTAATCATGCAGTAAGATTATAGAGTTGATAAAAAATTTGGTGTTTTATTTATAAGACAATAGGGCTTAAAATTTACACAATTTTTGTAAGGAACAAAACAGTTCACACAAAAGGGTTATGTTGCATTTTTGGCTAAACATTAATAGATTACTATTTGCAAGACTCATTTATACAAGTTCATACATCATTGAATTTTTATCGTTTTTTATTTAAACATAAACAAGTTTAACAAAAGTTAAAAAAAAAAATTAAAAAAAAAAAAAACTGATTTCATTAATGCACATGGCTTCAATTTTCTTGGTGTGGATTGTATTATACAATTTTTATACAAAACCTAAATAAAAAAGTTCTGAGTTGCAAGCCATGTTTAGTTTCAGAACAGTTTCTGATGGTTAATTGTTCTATACAAGTCCTAGAAGTGACTGGTTCTCAGTAGACAGTTATCGAGTTGGAATCCACAGAGCAAAAGATTCTTCTCGTGTTGACACAAAAAAAAAACACATGCGAGGTTGCTACAGAAAAGGTTTAACTTTTATGGAGGAATTTTGGTTTCTGACTGGTTGGTAGCAGAACGTGAATTAATTTGATTCGTCAGTTCATAGCAGCATCATTTATAAATAGAATCTTCCAACTGTGAGATACCATATCCCATTATGTATCAAAAATACAGCAACAATTTATTTCAACCTTGTTTTTCTGTCACTTTATGATGACTATGAATATTTTTTTTTGTATGGGCGTAGCGGGTAAATGGGGAAATACATAAAAACGAGAGGTCAATGATTGACGAAAGGTTGAGAATGGCTGGTCTAAACAAATATTTGCCTGCCAAAAAGACACCAACAACAAAAAAAGGGGGGGTATAATTCAACGTTTACTTACTTCTTTTTGAATTCGTCTTCATTATCGAATGGTTCAGCAAAGTGAGCAAATCCAACAACTTTTGGTCTTACGTAAAGAGGCTAAAAAAAAAACAAAAGGGGAGTTCAATGAGTGCAATGTTTCGCAACAATATGTATTGATATGGTTGACGAGTTGGAGGTTTGGAAAGGAACTGGAATCATAAGAAGTCTAAGAATGAGATATTTTTCATCAACAAAGAATTAAAAGAAATACAGGAAATATTGGATGATTTTAAAATAAAAAATCGGAATCAGATATCTAGACGTTTGAGTTTTGGTAAGTTTTTAAGCTTAAACACCAAATTTTAGAAATTTTCTAGCAGCAAAAGCCATTTTTAAATCAAAATTGGAATAAAGATTCTAGACATAAGGTTTAGTTGTCATCGTCAGCTAATATACTTCCTAACTTCTGGTGTGTCTGCTACCGGAAGCGGTGAAAAGGCAAACCAGTTCCTTCACTTTTATTGTTCTTCAAGTATTTCTATTGTGAAGCGATTTATTGAAATAAAGTATAAGAAAAGACATTACTGAAAAATATACAATAAAAAAATTAAAAAATAACAAAATTATAAAAAGATAAAAATAAATCTTTATTTGCACTTTTAATAACAAAATTAAAAAAAGTTTTTATTTGAAATTTTATAAGAAATGTTTATGAAATTATAAAAAAAAAACAACTTTTTTTTTTAATTTTAAAAATCAGTTTTTATTTGAATTTATATAATAAATATCTTAATGAAATTACAAAAATAAAATTATTTAAATCAAAATAAAATTTCAAACATAAAAAAAAAATGTATCCAATACATACTATTCCCAAAATAGTTAAAAAAGATTTTTAAAAAGTGCTTTCAATAATTCTTAAAAAAAATAAAAAATAAATGAAACTAATTTCAATAATTCTTAATTAAAATAAGACCAAAAAACTTTTCAATGATAATCAAATAAAAAAGAACGATTGGAAAAACGTAAAAGAGTACATGTCCAGGGGAGATATAGGTGTGGGGGGAAAAAAGTGAAGGAACTGATTTGACTTGTCACCGTTTCCGATAGCACTATGCATGAAATTAGGAAGTACGTTAGCTGACTATTACCGGTTTTGTATAATTGTATTTTGATTTTAATCTTCGTAAGGGGTCATTAAAGCGGTGCAAAATTGTTCTACTTTTTTTTTCTAATTATTAGAGAATAGTTATTTTAAAATGCCTAAACTCCAAGACATTTCATTCAAAATAATGCAAATAAAATAGAAATAAATCACTATTTTTTTTTATGTAGAAAAAAAAAAAAAAAAGAAAAGAAAAAAAAAAAAAAGGTATACACAGTGAATCGAAAATGTGTATCAATTAATTTTATGTTAAATATTGGGTAAATTTTTATATGGAAATCCTAAAAAACGTTTTTGGATCGATTACATGAAAAGGTGCAAAATTATTTTTTGGCCCTATATTATACAAACTAAAAAATACAGAATTTCAAGTGAAACAAATGGTCTCTATGTAATTGTCAGGTCTCAAATAGTAACACGTCCAAAAATTATGAAAAACGATAAGGTAGAAAAATAAATATTAATGAAAAAAGAAATTTGTGAAATCACTATATTACGCTTACTAAAAAAGAAATAGGTTGACAGGGGAGATAATTAAATTCTGTTGCTTATGTCACGTGGCAAACTTAATTCAAAATATCGGATAAAATTTATTCCCCATATAAACTTTATCAGAAACAGTTTTTCATTTATAATTATTTTTTCTATCTTTTTTTCATAATTTTTGGATATATCACTATTTGTGACGTGAAAATTACATTGACACCATTTGTTTAACTTGAAATTCAATATTTTTTGTTTGTATAATATAAAAAAAAACAAAAATCTTTTTTTTTAGTATTTAAAATGGAGGATCATTTTTATATATAAACTAAAAAAATGTATCCGGCGTTGCCCAGTATTAAACATGACATTAAATTCCTTTTAAAATAAAAATAAAAAAATGAAGAAAGAAAATGGAAAGAAACTGAGATATGTGCATAGTTCACTTAGTAAAAAATACTCAAGCTGAGATCAAAATCAAAACCTACAGACAGCGAGTCGAGTACGATAACCATGAGGCCAACTTGACACGATCTTTAAAAAGGGTTTTCAAACCTACTTATTCTTAGCATAATAACCATGTTTATGTGAACGATTCACGCATGCGCAGTCGTGAAACAGTTGACAAACAGATAAAAATCTGATGGCCTCCCACGTACCAATTTTGACCCCTTAGCAGTTCTTTTTCTTTTTTTCCTTGGATGAAAACCAATAAAAAAGTTCACACATGTCTTAATAACCTATATACCAAATTTCAAAACTGTAAATCAACAAATCGTTGAGTATATAGGTTGAGAAGTGTCCTCACACACACACACACATTCTCACTTTTATAGATATATAGCGTGTTCGTGAACTGAGCGAGATCATAAGCAATGGAGAAGTCGTGACAGAACCTCCCCTTGTCGTCGGTCTTGTTTGAGTGGGTTAACCATTCCATATTGGGAACATTGAAGTCTACACAGACGTGTGAATGTTTGCTGAAGGATACGCAGACAGGACGTGGTCAATTTTCTCAGATATGCTTTTAAAGATAGTAACTCCACTGCTGTGGGGGTGATAAAGTGCAAATATAAATGCAGTAGTGTGAGCAAGTGCAAATCGGAAGCACATATAAAGAAAGTTAGGATCTTCTCTGGAGATGTCCCTACCACATGAAAAGCCATCTTTAATGTAGGCACATACTCCATGCCGATCTTGGGGGTCGGATTCAGAAGTTGGAGTATCCTTTAATTACAAATTAATCTAGGGAAATACCCTATATACCAAATTTCAAATCTGTAGCTCAAAAAATCGTTGAGTATATAGATTGACAAGTGCTCTTACACACGCACACACATTCTCACTTTTATAGATATATAGATAGATTTAACTTAAAATTACTATTATTTCTGGGCTATTCTAACTTTTAAGGGCCATTGACCATATTTTCTTATAACTAACCTTAATCTTTTTTAAAAAAATAAAATAAAAATTTTTTTTAAAGTTGATACAACAATTTGACACCCTAAAGTAAAATAAGGACCTTATATCACAAAAAAAAAAAAAAAAAAAAAAAAAAATTTGAGCAATTTCTTGTCACTCACCCTTTCTGCTGGTTGAGACGGTTCAGTCTCGCCTTCAGCCTCCTCTTCCTCCTCTTTTATAGGTTGTTTGAGTACATCATCATCATCGTCCAGATCGTCTAAATCTCCTTCCTTAATCCCAGTAACATAGTCATTGTCATCTGGGTCAGTGGATCGGACAAAATGCAAACAGCACACCGACAGTAACAAAAAGATGATTAAAGTTGGCCTTATTAACATTTTCAGATTCTGGAAAAAAAAAAAGGGAAAAAAAATTTATTTTGTATATTTTTATTTTTACAAAGGAGTTACTACTTATCAAGGCCAGGAGGTGACTCAAGGATAAGGGTTAATAAGTGTACGGTAGTCAATGGGACAATATTGTAGTAATCGTTAGTAGCACAAATTTGGCACATTAGATTACTTAATGGGGTGGCTCATTAAGAACTTGTTTATGTTGGACTTTAAGACGACTACATTGTAGTCAGTTGTAGTCAGTTCCACAGCTATTCAACCTTATTAACACTTTCAGATTCTGGAAAATACATTACAAAAATTTTTTTGAAAAGATATTTAGTGTTTTTTTTTTTTTTTTACAAATCCAACCATTCTACCTTTTTACAATAAGGATAACAAAACCTAATATATAAAAGGCTATATGTTTGTTTGTCTGTTGGTCTGTCTCAATATTTTCAAACTATCTCCTCCAAAACAAAGTTGCAGACCGGCGCTAGGGGCCTCAAATGATTGGATATTTTATGGATCGTTCTTTCAGGAGTCTTTAACTATAGTTTTTAAGGCATTTTTTTATGAGTCTTTAGCCATAGTTTTTACGGGATCCAAAATTGGTCAAAATTGAAAAAAAAACGTTGAACATTTTGTATAGTCATCTCAGTTTATTTTTAATTAGTTCATATGTGTGTCATGTTGGTACAGTGGTAACGTCAACAGCTTTGAATGCTACAGTTTCGGTTTCAATTCTAGCTGATGGCAACCAAAAATTTTTTTTTTTACTTTTGAAATCACAGCTCTATAATAATATATACAAAATCTGGACAAATTAAAATATCATGGAATTTGCATATTCATCTGCAAAAGACCTAGCTAATTTGCATATTCATCTGCAAAAGACCTAGCTAATTTGCATATTCTTTTAAACATTCATTTTAATTTCTTATTAGTTTTTTTGGTTTTCTCATGAGATGATCATCTTCAGTAAACTATTACGTGCAATTATATTCATGCAGATATTCTACATGATTTATATTTGCGTAAAAAGTTTATGATAAACACAAACCTCTTTCCATATATATTTATGTATGTATATCTATGTTTAAAAAATTTTGCTTATTAAACTATCAGTTTTTGGTCTACAAACATGAAACTTAATATATAGGGTATTCGAACCCATGCAAAACTTTATATTTGGGTTTTAGCTGAGGAAAATCGGTGCAATAGTGTTAAAATTAAAGAAATGGAATTTGCTAGGTCGAATGACGGCATTACAAATATGCATGCATTGGTTTTTAGTTACTGGTTCATAGTTCAGGCATTAACGTCAAAGGAAAAAGTAAATCGTAAGCTAAATGTTTTGGTTTCGATTCTCGGTGGTGGTGGTGCACAAGTCTTTTTTTTTTTCTTTTTCCAACTTTTTAAATGATTACTATATATTGAGTCCTATATAATAATAAATATGAAATTCTGCATTAATCAAAGTATCACATTTAAGTGCATTTTACGACTAGGCAATGCCGGGTGGTCTACTAGTATATATATATATATATATAATTATTAGAAATTTAGAAAGAATTACTTATAAAAAAAAAAAAAAAAAATTGTTTGAAACATACAATACACCATTTAAAATAATTTCTTTAATCCATAGATTTTCAATGCAAGTACATATGCTGAGAGGAAAATCACTAGCAAAATATTAATTGGGTTGAAAATTATTTTGCTAAAAAGCACATACAAAAAAAATATTAAAGATTAAATCCCTTTAAGGGACATAGAACAAGGGAATGAACGTTAAAAGCAACTGTATTTGCTCTATCTAGCATATTGAGCAATTTTTATTCGGCTGGGATTGTCTTATATAAAAATATTACCCCCCAAAAATATTTTGTAAGACTTGATATCACACAAGACTCACTAATCTGTAATCTAATTCATTTCATTACCTTAAAGTTATATATATTATATATAACTACTTCATTTACTCACATAAAATTAATATACGAAAGTATAGATTTATGCGTAAACTTTAAGTATTTACTTCAAAAGTGCTCAATACGTAGGTAGAGCTAGTTAGTAATTTATAAAATATATATGGCGATTAAGCTACACTGAATATTCGGCGTTTCATCCACTATAGGATTCGTCAGGCTTATGCGCATAAGCCTGACGAATCCTATAGTGGATGAAACGCCGAATATTCAGTGTAGCTTAATCGCCATATATATATTATAAATATGTCAAGGGTGTAAGTTCCATTATAGAGGTGTTGATTTAATTTTAATAAAATAAAATGTGCATCAAGTGCGCTTGAAAACCAAATCACAAAGCAATATTAGGATAATAAAATTTTTTTCCTAATATTGCATTGTGATTTGGCTTTCAAGTGCACTTGATGCATATTTTATTTTATTCAAATTAAATCAACGCTTCTATACTGGAACTCACACCCTTGACGTTAATCTTGCGTAGCCAAGGCCACGTTCCAAAATACAATCGCTGAGAGACAACGCGCGAATCTTAACAGACTTTTCTTTCTCTAAATTTACAACATGGAAAGAAAGAAGAAAAAAAAAGGAAAACAACATCGTGAGGATGGAGTTTGACTCCAAAATATATTTAAATTATAAACTTCAAGCAAGTAAAATATTTGGGGGTTTTTCCCTAATATTGCGTTGTGATATGGCTTTCAAGCGCACTGGATATATATATATATATATATATATATATAAAATACACATCTAAAAGTTATGACGTTTTTTTTGACGCATGAAAACGATGTTATTTTTTGTTTTTAATATTTTTTTTTTTTTTTATTGTTATTTCTTAATATTTCAAGCGGACCTCCGCTCTTGGTCACAAAAAAATATCGAAAAATACTTTTTTGTGACCAAGAGCAGAGGACCGCTTGAAATATAAAAAATAAAATATTAAATACAAACTGTAACATCGTTTTCAGGCTTCAAAAAACCCTCATACCCTTTAAATAACTATTCTAGAAGCATGCATAGACTTTTAACATATATATATATATATATATATATATATAGATAGAGAGATAGATAGATAGAGAGAGAGAGAGATATAGATAGATAGATAGATAGAGAATATTATTAAAACATTACTTGAGAACTATTCTGTGATATGTTAGCATATAAAATCATATAAGAATAAAAATGCAAAAAAAGCTTTGATGCTAGATAGGCAAATAGATGAGAGGGATAAAAAAATTTTTTTTATAAATTTCTCAAATTATATGAGTACAAACTTGCTTGACTTTTTGTAACTCAAAACTAAATACTAAAGTATATTTCGTCATTCCATAGCACCGGATTCGCTCGTCATTAATAAAGAAATTAGTAAACACGTTAAAAACCTTGATCGAAATCAACAATTGAAATAAATAATCTTTCAAATCACTCAAAATCATATTTTCCTAAGTCGACTAATCTGCTGAATTTAAAAGCACGGGTAGGATTATCTGTCGCGGACATACTGAACGGTCATAGATAAGCGGATAATCCATGATAAAGATTAATGAACAAGAAAAAAAAAATCACATAATCAAATAGGTATATACGATTCAAATTTTAACAGCACTTAAGATATTAGATTGACATATTCACAAAGCGTTAATTTGATACGAGTTAAAAACACATTGGAAAAATTTTTTTTTTTTTTTTTTTTTTTTTTTTTTTTTTTTAAATAATTTACCCAATATATTAACCCTTATTATTTCAAAATCAGATTGACATTTAGTGTTGAAAGAAAAAAAAAAATATCTGTCACAAAATACAAAGTGCCTTCAATAAGCCACTAGATTTTGTACAGGCATTTAAAATTGTCGTAGACTCTTAAAAATTCAATATGTTATTGCTATACATCTTACGAGTGACCAATTTTTTATGATTTCAGGTTCAAATGAACAGCTACAGCAGGAATTGGAATACACTCTACTAAAGCCTAATTGTCACAAGTGGTGAATTTAAAAAATGCAATCTGGACATGAGGACAATTTAGAAGAACGATATGCAATAAAATTCTGTGTTTAACTTGGAAAAAATGTCAGAGAAACATGGAATGCTTCAGAATGATTTTGAACCATCTTGCATGAATCGAGCATCAGATTTTGAGTGACATAAGAGATTCAAGGAAGGCAGAGAATCTGTGAGAGATGATGAAAGGTGCGGGAAGGAGTAAGGAAGTCAGAACATTGAACAATTGAAATGGATGGCTCTCGTCTAGGAGAAGCCCCGTGTTTTGACAAGCTTCTGGGTTTGTCCTTTACTCCTGATCTGAAATGGAACACGTACATCAAGTCTGTAGCCAAGGTCGCTGGAAAGATGGTGGGATCCTTTTACCGCTCCAGAAGATATCTCACTACTGATGCAATTCTC
>NC_136515.1:3406442-3528942 GCF_053919585.1 Euprymna scolopes | reverse complement strand
GGTGGAAGCACAGAATAGATAGAGAGAAAAATAGGAACTACTTCCTCTAAAGATGGTGAGACTGTGATCGTGGCACTCCTCGGAACTAACATAAAATTTTATTATAACACCTAAATGTGTATAAAATGTCATTCTAAAACAATGGTTCTCAACCTTTTTTTTTTTTTTTTTTTTAATCAGGACTTTTTTTTCTTCTTAATGTATTTTGGTGAACCCTTATAGCTTATTTTATTTTTTTGTAATGTAAAGAAAACCAAAGAATATATATCAACAGTTTATCTTGAAGGAAGACTGAATCGATATTAATGTTACATGTACAATGGGGGTCCACATGGACCCTGGTTGAGAACCATTGTTCTAAAGTTACATAAGATGTTCTTCAGATGCTGCACTTCTATTTCTTGTTCTCTTTCGGTGGAGGAGAAATCCTTCACGACTGAGACAATTTTTATTTTTGTACCTTTTCTCCACGTTAAAAAACGACCCTGGTGTCTAACTCTGTCCCGTGGGGAGGCATAGTAAATAGGTACATAAGATAGTGGCGTATAGTGTACACATGGTAAATTTGTATGTGGCATCTGTTGATGTAGACCTATTGTATTTTGGGCCAGAGGGGAAAACTGCAATGTTTTTATTATATGTAGGGAATAGGGATGAATGAGTATCCTGTGGAATTTCCACAGATCCCGCTAGTCAATATATATATTAAAAAAAAAAAAAAAAAAAAAAAAAAAAAATTATATATATATATAAAATCAAAGGCAAGATAAGTTAGTTTTCTACCTAACTGGATAAATTTTTTTGTGTTTTTATTTAATGTAAAATGTTTATTCAGCTCGAAAAGCATACAGTGTTTACTGATGTATTGGAAAAGGTTCAAATGGCGCCAGACTCTGTTGTTTATTTAAGAATAAAAAAAAAACTATACAAAATACTGTTAAAAACCCACTGAATATATGTCAGCCTATGTCACGGTAACATATATTGAGCGAGTTTCTAACAGCATTTTGTAAAGTTTTTTTTTTATTTTTAACTCCTTTCCCCAAACTTACTGTGTTCAACATAGAGTCCGGCGCCATTTTTAATTTTCCAATACATCGGTAAACACTGTTTTTTAGCTGAATAAACATGTTACATTGAATAAAAACACTAAAAAATTATCCAGTTAGGTAGAAAAATAACTTACCTTGCCTTTGATAACATTTGTTATATATTTGTTTTTTTGACAACTTTTTCGAATCTATGTGTACAGTAAAACAAACCCAATGTTCATTTTTAAAGAGAAAAGTTTGAATTTTTGCTTAGATTCAATTTTATCAAAATAACAAAAAGTTGAAATTGAAGAGTAGCTTAGTCTGTTTATCCATTCCACTTTTTCTCAGAAACTACTGGGCCAATCTGGCTGAAATTTTGTATGAACATTTGTTATAAGGTGCAGCAAACTAAGTATTATGGTATCCGTTTAATGGATTAATAGAGATTAGAGGGGGGGCGGTCATAAAATATGCTTAAATATATTTTAGTTTGCCCAGATTTTGTATAAATTATTATAGTTGTGATTTAAAAAAAAAAAAATATTTGGGTGCCATCAGCTAGAATCGAAACCAAAAGCAAAACTGTAGCATTCAAAGCTGGTGATGTTACCACTGTACCAACGTGAAATGCATATGAACTGATTAAAAATAAACTAAGATGCATGTACAAAATGTATAACGATTTTTTCAAGTTAGACCCCTTTTTGATCCCTTAAAAACCGTTTTAATCGGCTAAAGACCCATAAAAGGACGGTCCATAAAAAAATCCAATCATTTGAGGCCCCTAACGCCGCTCTGCAGCCTTTAGTTGCAGAAGAGATAGAGTTTGAAAATAAGGAGACAAACAAACAGACAAACATATAGCCTTTTATATATTAGATTAACATTTAATGCAAAAATAAGTACAAATTTAACCATATCCAACTATTGATTTGGCATAAAATTCTCATTCTAAGTCAACAGACTATAACTTTTGCCATTTTAACAGACTAAAACGTCTTCCAATATTTTTACCCATTTTTCACACAACTAACTGGCTGGTTTGAGATCGCTACTACTAATTATTTCTTTTTTATATTAAATCTTTAATAGTGAAGCCTGGTGGGCGGGATAATGGGAGAAAAAAAAAAAAAAAAGATTAAAACGTTTGACATGGTATGGTGTTACTATTTGTAGCTGTGACCCTTCGAAATTGGGAAGTAATTTCGAAACGTTTGAACGAGACGGAAAATTATTTTTGGCAAAAAGGTCAACGTAGTAATTATAGTTTGTGCTTTCCGGATTCAGAAGACGACGAATACATTTAGTTTTCCCATGTACCCATCGCATAGTAAACGCGATTGGATATTTATGAGTAAAGTTTTTAATAAGATCATTCGTTTCATTACATTTGATTCAGATTTTTTTTTTAAACTGCATTAATAGTTATATAAAAAAAATTTTTTTTTTTGATTTGTTACTCCAAGTTTAGCAAGAGTCTGTTCTGCAGGTTTCATTCCTTTGGATTTATAAGGAAGTAGCAAAAAAAGCTAAAATCAATTTCAATTTCCCAACCTGTGGGCCACAGTCCAATGTGTGGAGAAAGGGTAGCAAAAAAAAAAACACACACACACACACACCCTTTTCATTGAAAATAAGTTTCATGAAAAATATATATACAGTGTAAACCAGATAGAAGAAACCCGGATATAAGAAAAACGGATATAAGAGATTTTCTCTGGTCCCAAATTAGAGTCCATGTCAACGAACAGTGTAATCCTGATATAAGAGAGCTTTCTCCTAGTGCACCGTGGTAGGTCCTCAACTAGAGCAGCAATCAATCGATTTGATTGAAAAATAGGTGATTTCACCGACTTCAATGACAATAAAAATATGGAAGCGTGAAACATTTGTCGATCATCATTCAATTCCGGGCAACATCAAGTTTCCCTTAATATTACGTAATGATACACAGTGATAAGTAGTAAGATTATATATGTAAAAACAAAATAAGTGTAAAACTCAAAAATTCATAGAATTGTCCACAAGGACCTGTGGCATAGTGGATAAGGTACTTAGTAAAATTCAGTTGTAAGTTATACTCTTCTGGAAGTTGACTCTCCAGTGCAGGTGACCATCAATATATAATTGCAAATAACTTAGGACTATTAGCCCCGCGGATTAAATAAAGAGTTCTGTTTGAAATTCTGTGCAGATTCTTGACTTCGACAAGATAAGCCTAAAATTTAGAGAGTAAATTGACCAAAAGATTATGAAAATAACATCTAAGATGAGAACAAATTCTTTCTGATTCCAATACCACAAAAAGTTTCGATTTTGATTAACTGTCCCAACACTAAGATATATCTATATATATAAAAGGCAAAATGTGTGTTAGTGTGTGTGTGTGTGTGTGCATTTTTTTGTATGTCCGGCAAAGGCTTTTCTAGAGGGAGTTCTCCAGGGATTTACGATGTCTTAGAACTTTTTATATACTCCTTAGATTATAATATCTGCGATTTATGAAACAAGGTCGTAAATATCTTTTATTTCAGCTACTTTTATTTTACAAAATTCGCGCTGTGAATTCGTTTTCTCTACTACTGCTACGGCATGATATTTGACCTAGAAAACCACACATTAACGTTCAACCACCTGGGTTTTTAAACGCTTATTTTCGACCATTCTCAAGTACCTGCTCTGGTGGCATCATGCTATATCATCAGACTATTAACCTCAAGGCTTCGGGTTCAAGCCTACCTCCCTTCCAAACTTTTTGTTGTTGTTTTTTTTTTTTTCGTTTTTTGTTCATTTTTTTAATATTTAAACGGTTATTATTTTTGTTTTGATCTACCCCTCCCCAACACACACACGGCCAAACACCCGGGCAACCCCGCTAGTCTACATATAAAACTTCACCAAGATTATATATCGCTAGCTGTACGTGGCCCAGTTTGTTTAAATGAACCCCTACCCACACCACAAAAAAAGCCAAAATTTAAGTTTTTTTTATAAGGAATTAGTGTGGCAAACTTTTTTTTCTTCATTATAAACAATATATTAGAGAGAGAGAGAGAGAGAGAGAGAGAGAGTTGGGAAGAATATGTATAGACAGTTTTTTCATATTTCTCAAGAAATATCAAGTTAATAAAAACAAATAGTAAAATCATCTAGGGCATAACAGTTAACACGCCGAACTGTGATACACATGGTCGTGAGTTCGATTCCTAGACACAGTCAAGTTATGCTGATGAGCGGTAGATACCTCGAAACATGCATGGATGTAGATTATGGTTTTAAAAATAATAAATAAAAATATTATATACATTCAAATAAAATATTGACGATTTTCAAAGTAAAATGAGCTTCAAGGCAAAGCCACTATTTAACCATATTTATCGTTACCCCCCCCAAAAAAAAAACAAGAAATATAATTTGAATGAAATTTATACTAAATCTTTGAACAGATATTATCTATTTAAAAATTTATACTAAATCTTTGAACAGATATTCTTTTTAAAAATTTATACTAAATCTTTGAACAGATATTATCTTTTTAAAAATAAAATGGAAAAGAGTACATAGTTGACAAAACAGTAATTTGATCTTTTGTTAATAAATATTTGTCAAGTATATATCCATTTTATTTTTAGATAAGATCTGTTCAAAGATTGAATGTAAATTTTCTTAAAATTAACTTAATATTTTTTTAGAAATACAAAACACAAAAAAAAAAAAAAAACAACCCAATGTACCAATTACTTTTGCTATATATATATATATATATATATATATATATATATATATATAGCAAAAGTATTTGGTACATCGGGGATATATATATATATATATATATATATATATATATATATATATATATCCTCCCCAACTCTCTCTCTATATATATATATACATTATATATATAGCAAAAGTATTTGGTACATTAGGGATATATATATATATAGATATATATATATATATTCTTCTGCAGTTTACATCCCATTCTTTCGAGTCTCGCACAACGACACTCAGCAAACAATGGAAGCTGTTGGATTATACCGAGTGTATGGAAATCATTTACCAAAACGACCATGAAAACAACCTACCTTAAACAATTTATGATTTACTATTTAAAAAATTTTTTTTTTTTTTTGACAAAAACCGTCGGAGCGAATGGACTTCATTAGAAAAACGACCAAAAAAGACTACCTACTCTAATAAATACATGACTTTTTTTTCTTTTTTTTTTTTTACATAGGCATCACCACTTATCAAGGCCAAGAGGCCACTCGAAGACAAGGGTTAAAGAGTGTACAGTAGAAATTAGACAATATAGTAATCGTTAGTAATGGAAATTCGGTAAATTTGTTAACAAGTGGGACGGCTCATCAAGAACTTGTTTACGTTAGACTTGAAGACAACCATATTGTAGTCAGCCAGAAAGCAGGAAAACGGAAGACAATTCCACGGGCGTGCAGTTCTAAGAAAGAAGCTTTGTTCATGGAATCTACGTTTATGTTTAGGCACAGATAAAGAGTGGGGGGGGAATTATTGATAGTGTTTTCAGCTAGACGAGTGTTTCTTGTGAAAGTTTGACGAGGGGGGACCATAGACTGAAGCTCAGTTGAACACTTTCCATGAAAATAACGATACATCAGAGACAAACTCGCAACATCTCTTCTGTGAGATAGAGGTTGCAGGAAAGAGAAAAGGATATGTCCTACGAGGCTACAAAGTCTATTTTGAACTCTATCAAGGCAGGACAAGCCCTTTCTAGCAGCTCCTGCCCAGATGTAGCAACAGTATTCCATCCTTGGATGTACCTGGCTCTTATATAGATAGAGAATTGCATCAGCAGTGAGAAATCTACTGGATTGATAGAAGGATCCCATCATTTTTCCAGCAGCCTTGGCAACAGATTTGATGTACCTGTTCCATTTAAGATCAAGCCCAGAAGCTTGTCAAAACTTGAGGTCGCCTCAAGACAAGACCCATTCATTTCAACTGATGCCAGATGGGGATCAGAACGTTGATGATGTAAAGAGAGAAGCTTGGCTTTAGATGCATTAAAAGTAACCAACCACTCCTTTCCCCATTGTACCACATGCTCAAGATCAGAGGAGAGAGAACTTTGTCGTTTACTTAGATATGCTACCATAGATGGTAGCACACATCTATGGTAGGACTTTCACTATTTTTGATTTACTTTTATTTTCCTACCGTTTTTTAAAGGTATTTTTTTTTACATTAGTTCCACTCCCTCAAGTTTCTTTAAATTGGCGACTTTTACACGTTTCCGATTTTGCGGAAACAATTAATTTTCTACATATAAAGATGCACAATAAACAAATCTACTCCTTTGCGGCTGATGTGTTTCTGTGTCTGCCATCTACTGAAATTTTGCTGTATAGCAGTAATTTTAAATAGCAAAAAATCAAGTTGAACTAATGTATTTTATTTCGAGTATTATAGATCCAGTGTGTTTTGTTGGCATAATCTAAGAAAAAGGGCGCAGCAATGTAGTCATGTGAGGGAAAATCGGTATCATTGCGACACCATATTTAAATGGTAGGTTAGCATTCTCTGGACTAATTTACCATAGGTTTGCAACAACAGATGCCACATACAAATTTATTATGTCTAAACCATTATCCACTGTCTTATGCAACTTTAGAATGTCGTTTTAGACACATTTGTTATAATAAAATCCTATATTGCATCCTAGGATAAACATCATCACAATCACCACATCTACAGAGGAAGGAGTTCCTATTTTTCTCTCTGATTATCAAGTCCTACCACCGCTACCAGTTGACAGTCTACAATTATTCATTTTCCTACTCTGCTGGTATTGCACCACTATTAACAGCTTATTACATACCAAACAATCTTTCTACCTTCCACACATAATTACTAAAATCTCCCTCGAGATCATCCACTCATTCCGATTGGCTGTGCTCTGAAGATGCTATTATTCTAGAATGCTATTCTTACCTATATTACTGAACATTTACTTAAACTGAACATTTACTACACTATACGCAACTTCTATGACATTAGTACGATACCACTTCTCTGTTGACAAATAATTTACTGAAAAAAATATCTATATATAGCATGTTTTACCTTTTATTTTTATTTCCCCCATTCGTGTGTGATGCTTAGTTTGTTTGTGTCTTGTTTCGCGAGTGTCTCACAACAAAAACACGCCTTATTCGTATGTATGTCTGTTTGTGTGCTTACCTTCGTTTATAAACAATAACATTTCTTTTGGAAAATAAATTGCTAAAAAAAATATAAATAATATTACAATGATTACACCTTTTAACTATTCGATCCACTGAAAACTGATTGTGTGTGCTCGTTGACAACATTAATCTAGTCGATCGAAAAACCGTGCATGCGTGTATTCAGTATGTTTACATTTTTTGGCACGCGTGTGTCTTCTGTGGACAAATCACATTTCATCGAAGGATTTGTGTGCTTTGTAGGCTCCTCAAGGGCAGAGAATCGATTTTCCGTCACCGAAAAAAATATTTTAGCATTACGGCTTTCATAGGTTTTCGGGAGCGCTGAAAACGAAAATAACGTTTTCAATTACTGCCAATGAGTAGTTTCTAAAATATAAAGAAATGTTAGTTTTAAAAAGTGGTAGATCACTTTTCTATAATAATTTAACATAAAATGAGCACCCATTTTATGGCCACCTGTTTTGGTTGGAAGGGCTCAACGTACAATGAACACAATTTAATGTGAACTGAGCACCCACACGCCCCCCCCCCCGTCACCATATTAGTTTACATTTGCAGAGAGGGGAGGGGCGAGACAATCGACTTTGGAAAAAAAAAAAAAAAAAAAAAAAAAAAGGAAAAACTTTTTTTTTTTCTTTTTTAAATAATACAAAATAATAAATGATTAACAATGATTCCTTTTTTTAAAGAGGGTATCGAAAACATTTTCTATTTTTCAAAAACAGACTTTATTAACCTAACATGAAAAACTTCGATAAAATATAAGATAAATCAATAAAGTAATTTTTTTTTATATCAATCTTGAAAAAAAAAAAAAAATTGTTAAATAATTTGCTAAAAAATAAAATACATAATAAAAATAACCTTTACACCTTTTAACTATTCGATCCACAAAAACTGTGCGTGTATTTCGGCCACAGCCGCCACTGTCCGCAATTGGCCAGGGATAATATGGCTATCAACAACAACCGTAGTTTAATATTTTTACAAGGAGGTATCATGCTTCCACCGGGCAACGCCGGTTAGCGGGTCCTGCCAGTATATTATATTTTATAATACATAATATGTGTTGGAAGATGTTTCGTCGGGGACGCCGAATCATCTATCACCGTCTAGAAAACAAGGGAGGTAATGAATGCACTAAATAAATTAATTGTAAATAATCATAGACGAATCTTGAACTTAAAATGGTGCAATATTCCAACAGTCCCTATAGTCTAATTAGAGAGAGAGAGCGAGAGAGAGAGAGAGAGAGAGAGAGAGCGCGAGAGAGAGAGAGAGAGCGAGAGAGAGAGAGAGCGAGAGAGAGAGAGAGAGAGAGCGAGAGAGAGAGCGAGAGAGCGAGAGAGAGAGCGAGAGAGAGAGAGAGAGAGAGAGAGAGCGAGAGAGAGAGAGAGAGTTTCAGTCAGAAATGAAAAATAAAACGAACAATAAAAAGGGGAGGGAGGTCGTGTTTCATTTCTTGCCATGACTTGCAAATTTTATGGTTGGATCAGTTTTCAATGACCTCTAAATTAACCTTTATCTTCTAAAACATTTTAACGGTAGATATTTTGATCATATTGAAATGGTTAGCCCCTAAAATGGCAGCAAAATTTTATCGACTAATCATGTTTGATTTCCCAAGCGGTGACAAGGGAAATTAATCCACCGTATTAATGTTTTCAGGTTTTTTTTTTTTTTTTTTTTTTTTGTTACTTACAAAACAAAAACCCTAAGTTCAGGTGGCAATAATGGTAATCGATTTAATTACTTGTTAATGAATATTTGAAGAAAAAAGTTAAAAAAATAAAAGAAATCCACAAAAATATCAGAAAATAAATTTTGCCTAACTAAAAGTTTAAGAAGATCCGAAAACAAATTAATACGGTGGATTAATTTTAACATTTGGCAGCCATTTTGGAAGCTAATCGCTTCTATAGTCGATTATGGTAATCGTTATTATAACGCTTTATTTTAAAGAAAATGCAACTGTAGTGAGTGAGTATTAAAAAAAATCGGAGGTACTTGCTAAGTCGACAGATCGATTTTTTAAATATGTTGTTTTAAGCAAAAACAATATTACTCGTGTCGAAAATAGTAATATATCCAAAAATTAAGAAAATTCATTAAGTGGAACAACTTATGGTTTGTCAAATTTTATGCTAATTTTTATATATTTATCTATTAAACTGTTAGTTGAAAGTGCATAATATTTAACAATCCACTTCCCCATGTTAAGAATGGCTTTCTAAATCTTCTGTAGTTTAGTGATAGTGCTGTTGCTGTACTGCTGTAGTCAGCCATTTTTAACATAGAGGAGGGCTTTGTTAAATATTCTGTACTTTGTTTATTAAATTGTTAGGGTGAAAGTACAGAATAGTTACAATACACCCGCCAGTCCGGTGACATAAGTGCATTATTTAGCTAAAGCTGCATTTGAATGAATGTTTTGTTGCTACACCTTAATCACATGATTAAAATTTTAGCAGACGAAAAATTGGGAGTCAAAAGAGTCAGGAGTTCCAAATAATAAAAAAATGTGTATATTATTACCTCTGCTAAGAATGAGTTTCTAAAAATAACATATTTCAGCACGATCCATAAACGTAAATGTCGAATTGACTGTTCGGCGACGGCTCAGACATTTCCGGCCCATTCCGTAAATCGCGAACATTTATGATATGGGTCCTTGTTCCCTCGAAGTTTTGACGTTTCCTTATTAGTGTTATACTGTTATTCTTTGTCGTTATTGTAGCGAAGTTCGAAAATTAAAAATGGAATTTCAAATGAAACCAATGGAATTTCAAATGAAACCAATGGAATTTACTGAAGTCATCTCACAGTAATGAAAATATTCAAAAAAATTACGAAAAACGATCAGGTAGAAAATTAATTATTAATGAAAACAGCTTTCAAAAACAATTAATGAAAATAAAGTTTTGCAAAAAAAAAAAAAAAAAAAAAAAAAAGAGAGAGTTCTATTTGTAAAAAAAGGGAGGTAAATCTTTTCTGAAAACTGAAAAGATTTTATCAATTTTGCAAAACACAATTTTCGATAATTGTCTTCGAAAACTTCAGTAATAATTAATTTTCGACCTGATCGTTTTTCGTAATTTTTGGATATGTTCATTACTGCGCCATGACAATTCAGTAGATACCATTGGTTTTTTAACTGAAATTCAATATCTCAATTTTCAAATTTCGTTAAGATAACGAAGGATAAGGAATACCAAATGTTTCATAACACGGGAAAGTTAAGGGTTTTTTTTTTTTTTTTTTAAGAATTAAAAAGAAAAAATCGTTTAAACACGTGCACTCAGCTGTGTCAACGACATTTTGGATTTCAAAGGGCAAAAAATGAAAAAAGATTAATTCATACATGAGCTGAAAGGCAAAAAAATATTAAAAACATTTTTGGTTAAAAATTTTTTACTTTCGATATTTTAAATTAAAATTAAATTTAAGTTGGGAATTAAGGTAATTTATTTTAATCACCCAATCCAGTGAATCCAACCCAATTGGGTGGAGTGTTTTAGGGTGGGGGTTAAACAACCTACACCCGAAACTATATATTTTTTATACGATTACATGTGAATACCTTTAAAAACATGCCCCACCCCTAAAAAAAAAAAAAAAAAGCAGGTAAATTTTGACCTGGTTCTCACCTTAATATTTTTCCTTAAAACGACTTTTACTGGCTTTCAAGATATACCGAAAACGAATATCGCATCTAAATTTTCCGCAAATAAGTAGTTTTCCGGATATTAAGAAATGACATTTGTTATATTATTGCTGGTGGCCATTTTGGTACGAGCGCGCTTGTGCGTAATTTTTTTTTTTTTTTTTTTCTTACATGGAGGTCACCCACCCACCACTTATCAAGGCCCGAAGGCCACTCAGGGACAAGGGTTATTACGTGTACAGTAATCAATGAGATAGTATTGTAGTAATCATTAGTATTGGGGGTTTTGATAGAGTGTCTTACTTAAGGGGGCGGTTTGTCAGGAGTTTGTTTATGTTGGACTTGAAGACGTCCAAGTTGTAGTCAGGTGGGAAACAGGCAAGCGGCAGAGAGTTACACAGTCGTCGTGCACGTGCACTCGTGCAGTTCTAAGAAAGAAGCTTTGCTCATGGAATCTACGTTTGGATTTAGGAACAGATAAAGAGTGGGGAAAATTGTTGACAGTAGTTTCAGCTAGACGGGTGTTTTTCGTTAAAGATTGGTGAGGGGGGGGACGAGGGATTGGAGCTCAGACGAGCACCTGCCATGGAAATAGCGATAAAACGGAGACAGGCTCGCAACGTCTCTTTTGTGGGAGAGAGGTTGCAGGGAAGAGAAAAGGGCATCCCCCACTAAACCACAAAGTCTATTTTGTACTCTGTCAAGGCAGGATAGGCTGTGTTTTGCAGCTCCTGCCCAGATGTGGCAGCAGTACTCCATCCTAGGACGTACTTGTTGGGGTTTGTTGACGTAATTTGTTGTGGTTGGGCTTAGCGCTCGCGCGTACCAAGATGGTCATATGCAATGAAATGACGTTTTCAAGGATGCTGAAAACGAATATAACATTATAAAGTGACGCAGACGCAGAGAAATAGTTTTCATAATATGAAGAAATTATTCTTTCAAATAGTGGGGATCACTTTTGAAAAGTGATCCCCACTATTTGAAAGAATAATTTATATAGAAAAGTGACACTTTTCTATATAAATTTAACATAAATGGGCACCCACTTTCTTGCCATATAGTGTTTTTTTTTTTAAATTTGCCGCAAGCAAGTAGTTTTTCGTAGTTTGAACAGTGTAATTCCTTATGTTATCAGTGGTGGCGGGTGGCCGTTTCTGTATGCGCAAACGCGAGCATATTTTTTAAAAAGTAATTTCTCCATATCATTAAAACTATTTCTCTGCGCCACTTTTAAATGTTATATTCGTTTTCAACATACCCGAAAACCTTACAGTCGTTATTGTAAAGATTTTTTTGGAGTTTGAAAGAATCTTAACATTGACCAAACATAACTGGGTGCAAAAGTACTGATTTAATAATTATACTGCATGGCGGACCTGAACGGGAAATTACCTCCCTTTTGAACTGTGTCTTATACGAACGATCGTTTTCATCCTTTTTTTTCTTTTTCTTTTTTTCTTTAATAAATAATTTTGTACCTTAATTTATTTTCATAATTTTTGGACAGATTCCTCTTAAAAATACGAGGAATACGTAGGTGTACCATCGTTTTCATGTGAAATTCAGTATTACGATTTTCGAGATTTCGTCCCAATAGTGTAGAAGCGCCGAAAAATTTAATATAACGTTATAATTTAAAAATGATCCCCCACATTAAAAGTCTAAAACTTAAAAAAAAAAAAAAATAAATAAAATAAATAATCTTTTTTTTCCTGCTAATATGAAAGTTAAGTCTGTTATCGACGACAATAATTTTACGGCAGGGGGGAAAGCTCGTTCAGGTCCGCCAAATGCCCTTTTTTTTTTTTTTCTTATTTTATAATTGTATTATAATTTTTGTACAAAAGAAATTAAGGTGTTTTGCGGTATTTTTAAATAGTTTTTCAAGTTAAATTCAAGTTTCACAATCTTTTTTTTTTTTTTTTTTAATTGTTAGGTGGATACACAGAATAGTTACAAAATACCCTCGCCTCCCCATGTTAAGAATGGCTTTCAAAATAAGATTATTTCAGCGCGGTATCAAAAAAATACATAAGTATCGAAATTGAAAAAACATGAAACGGATGACTTTGCAAAATTTCATTCAATCAAAAGAAATTATATTTAATCAGTTTGTAATTTATTTCTTATTTTAGTAAATCGTTTCAAAAGTAAAGATTTGGAGGTTTTATTTTTACGGTTAACAGTAAAATGGTTTATCTTGAACTTTTCAGCTTTAACATGGCTGCCATAGTTTTATCACAATTTGGGTCAAATAATTTAACGACCTGGAAAATAATGGCAGAATATAATCAAATTGTTGCAGTATTGTTTTGATTGTTATTAATTGAACCAATTTGTTATAAAACTACAACTAATTTTGTTTAAGTAATGCCGTTTCAGTGGCAGCCATGTTAAAGCTGAAAAGTTCAAGATAACCATAAAATGAAACTGATTGGGACTCAATGACCGAACATTTTTTTTGAAAGTGTATAATTTATACTTTCACATCATAAGTTGCGTATTTTATGCAATTGTTTATAATTTCGTATATTTTTAATCTACCAAGTAAAAAAATAAAACCAATAAATATTTCATAAATTAAAATTTTCAGAGTAGTAAAAAACAAAAAGAAACATTTTTTTTTTTGCAAAAAAAAAAAAAAAAATAATTAAATTTAATTTGAATATTTTTTTTCACCTGACGCTGTTTGCTGCGGACTTCGAGTCGCCTATTCTTCTTATTAACAAGAAAAAAAAAGAACGATTTTCTTTCGCTTTGTGCGATCTTCTTTCGTGTAATCATTATACATAAACTTGGTGCAAGTCCAATGTTCAACCTAATTAAAATTTTAAAATTCCAAGAAAATATGATGCAATGATGCAATGCATGTACTCGACTCGTCATATTCCAAGAATCACGTACATTGATCAAGTACTTCTCTCTATTTATATATATATATAACATATATAATATAAAAATAAGAAAACGACAATATAAAAATATATACTAATTTATATAGATTTATTCGTTTTGTTATTTTCTTTATATTCTATATAAGTTCCATAGCAATTTGTTGAGCTTTGCATTGTACCGAAGTCTCCTATTTAAGAACGGACCTTATTCTTTTAACTCCCATATAATAATAATTATATATATATATTACTTAACAAAATCACCTATAAACGACTTCAGCCATTTCCGGAACCGACCCGTTACTCTTCGCTAATAACTAGTAATTGACATCCTGAAAGTGCAAAAGTGCACAAGTGCAGATTTAATAATAAAAAAAAAAAAAAAAAATTTTTTTTTAAAATGATGCAATTTTTTTAATTGCATCATAAATTTTTTTAGCGATTTTAATAGTAAATTGGCTGCTTATGCACTTTTGTTACCGCGCTATTTTTCTTTAAACAGTATTTTTTTTTCAGGTTAAATTCAAGTTTTATGATATCTTTTATCATCCCTGTAAGTGAAAGTAGAGAATAATTAGAAAACACCCTCCGCTCCTCCACATGTTAAGAATGGATTTCTAAATAATAACGCTATCATTTCAGCACGGTAAAAAAAAAAAAAAAAAAAAAAAGTGCATAAGCACCGTAAACCGTAGTCATATTACAAAGATCGATTTTGATCTCGGTGGTTAGAATGGAGTCGTCTCCCTTTATTAAATATGGCGGATCGAGACAACGTCCTCGCTTCCTTACAAAATCTGATTTTCTTAGTTAAAAAGACCAAACTACTTGGTGAGTTTACGCGATTTTTGGAATCTGACATGTTCGTTCCGTGACGAGTACGTTACATTATAAAGACTTTTTTTTGTGTGTGTGTAATTCCAAATAAGCATCGAAACCCATATATATATATGTGTGTGTGTGTTATATTTCCAAACTAATCAGAAACTGGAGGAATCGATACCATTAAATACTAAAACACTATGCGGGTAGAGTTAACTTTCAGTCGGCAATCGATAAATAATCACAGGCACACATCATAAATACAAATTGTTCAATCATCTAACGGTTTTCACAAAAACAAACAAAAAAAAAAAAGCGATCTCCATTAAGGAAAATTCGAGAGGAACTTACGTAAATCTCCAAAACGATCGAAATAATAATACAAAAAAAAAAAAACGACGATGATGGCTTCTTCCTACTGTGATCGTCGTAAAAGTTGCCGGCTGACCACGTGACGGCGTGAGGCGGTGCGCACGTGCGAACGTGGACGTTTTTGATTGGTCCATCCGTGAGACTGCCGACGCGATTATCTAACGCCGATTCTCATTGGATTATATTCTATTATCTGTAGACACCTTTGAAATTACACATGGCTTTTCTGTTTAACCCTGGTAATCCCTGTTTGTCTCCTGCTCCATGAAGACAAAAACTTTTAACTTAATATTTATCTTTATCTATCTTGGTAATTATATATATATATATATATATATATATATATATATATATATATATATATATATATATATATATATATATATATATATATATATATATAAATTCGTTTATACAAACAAGCGGCTACATATGTGCATACATGTTTCTGTAATTTCTCGTTTCAGAGAAACACGTCAACAGGCCAAGGATATCACTATATATATATATATATATATATATATATATATATATAAAGGAAGTTACCACTTATCAAGGTCCGAAAGCCACTCGAGAATCTGGATTAATGATTGTAAGGTGGTCACTGAGACAACGGCATAGTGATCGTTAATGGCTGAAATTGGATAGAGTTTGATTATTTAAGGGAACCTCTCAACAGGGACTTGTTTACATTGGATTTGAAGACGACCATGTCTTGGACAGCTGGGAAGCAGGTCAGCAAAACAGAGTTCCACGAGTGGGCAGTTTTAGGAAAGAAATGTTGTTCATGGAATTTGTGTTTAGATTTAGAAAAAGCCGGGGAAATTGTTGATAGTGGTTGTAGTTAGATGGGTACTTTTTGTGAAAGTTTGGCAGTTAGGGGAGACCATACATTGGAGCTCGGACAAGCACTTGTCATGAAAATGATGATAAAGCAGAGACAAGCCCTCAATGTCTCTTTTGTGGGGAAAAGATTGCAGGGAGGAGAAAAACACATCACCTACTAGGTTTTAAAGCCAATTTTAAACTTTGTCAAGATACTCCAGGCAGCTCCTGCACAGATGTGGCAACAGTACTCCATTTTAGGACATATTTGGCTCTCAGACAAGTAAAGGATTGCATCAGGAGTGAGGTATCTCCTGGAGCGATAAAATGATGCAACCATTTTTCGAGCAACATTGGCAACAGATTTTATGTAAGTCTTCCATTTTTGGTCAGGAGTAAAAGTCAGACCCAGGATTTTGTTAAAACAGGGAGTCGCCTAAAAAGGTAGAATTCGACTTACTTGCGTACGTGCATGGCCGAAATAGCTTAAAGCCGTTTCACAAGTAAGTCGGATTCTACCTTTTTAGGCGACTATGTGTGAAAAGAAAGAAAAGGCTTGAAGTTTTGTTCCAAGTTCTGCAGAAGGGCAGGTCCTGTAGAATCAGCAGAAAAGAAAGTCCTGTAAAGTCAGCAGACGAGCAAGTCCCAAAAAATCACACACACACTAAAGTACTCTTAAAGCTGCAGCAGTTCACCGATACGATCACACTGACGTCGATCCTAGAAAAGACCCCCCCATGTTCCAAACACACTCCCTTTATCCTTCCGGCGTTCGTCCTCGGCCAATCAGCAGCCAAAGAACGGTCACGTGGGGCCCAGTGATGATCGCACAATCTACAAGATGAGGACGGCGCCATTTTGGAATTTCTTTCATGTTTTGGCCATGCACGTACGCACACCGTAGGAGCGTTCCAAGGTAAGGCATGACGCGCAGACACGTGGGCGCTTCCTCCCTTCATTTTCTTCGACTCTACACTCTTTTAGACGAGAGCCATTCATAACAATTGGTGCCTAAATGGAGATCAGAGCATTTATCGTGAAAAAATAGAAGCTTGGTTTTGGATGGGTTAACATTGACCAGCCATTTTTTGTCTCATCGCACCACGGGCTCATGGTCGGAGGAAAGAGACTCAGAGAGACCTTTGTTGTTATTGGCCTTTGAAGTATTGCCGTATATGCTATTGTTATCTGCATATATGTCGACAAATGAACTTAGAATGTGATGATAAGGAAGAGAGTTGGGCCCAGAATGGATCCTTTTTTCTTTTTTTACAAAAGAAGTCCTCTTATCAAGGCCTAGAAGCCACTCAAAAATAAATGTTAAAGAGCATACAGTCATCAACGAGACAATATCATAGAAATCGTTAGTAGTGGAAATTTGGTAAATTCGATTACTTAAGGGGGGGCGGTTCATTAAGAACTTGTTTACGTTGGACTTGAAGACAATCATATTGCAGTCAGCTGGAAAGCAGGCAAACGGAACACAGTTCCACAGGTGTGCAGTTCAAAGAAAAAAAACTTTGTTCATGGAATCTGCATTTAGGTTTAGGCACAGATAAAGAGTGGGGGGAATTATTGATAGTGTTTTCAGTTAGACAAGTGTTTCTCCTGAAAGATTGGCGAGAGGGGACCATAGATTAGAGCTCAGACAAGCACTTGCCATGAAAATAACGATACAGCAGAGACAGGCTCGCAATGTCTTTTCTGTGAGAAAGAGGTTGTAGGGAAGAGAAAAGAGCATCCCCACTAGGCTACGAAGTCTATTTTGAACTCTGTCAAGGCAGGATAAGTCATTTCTAGCATCTCCTGCCCACATGTAGTAACAATACTCCATCCTTGAACGTACCTGGCTCTTATATAGGTAGAGAATTGCATCAGCAGTGAGATATCTAATCTATTGATAGAAGGGTCCCACCATTTTTCCAGTGACCTTGGTAACAGATTTGATGTATGTGTTCCATTTCAGATGAGGAGTAAAGGTCAGACCTAGAAGTTTATCAAAACATGGAGTCTCCCCAAGACGAGAGCCATTCATTTTAATTGATGCCAGATCGGGATCAGAGCATTGATGATGTAAATATAGAAGCTTGGTTTTTCATGCATTCAAACTAACCATCCACTCCTTTGCCCATTGTACCACGTGCTCAAGATCAGAGGAGAGAGCATCAGAGAGAACATGATCATTTACAGCCTTTGATGTGCTACCATAGATGGTAGTGCCGACAGCATAAATGTCTATGAATGATCTAAGGTTGTCATTTGAAAGATCACTAATGTAGATCAGGAAGAGAGTTGGACCCAGGATAGACCTCTGAGGGAATCCAGCATTAATACTGTGAGCTTCTGATTTCTGCCCATCAACCACTACTCTTATGAACCTATCAGAGAGAAATGATTTAATGATTGAGAAGACATTTCCAGCTATACCATAGCTGGAGATCTTGTGAAGTAAATCTTTATGCCATACCCTATTAAAGGCCTTTGATATGTCAAGAGCAATTGCCCTAGAAAGGAAGCCTCCATCGAGAGATTCGCTAATCCTATGAGATATAACTATAAGCACATCTGCTGTAGACCTAGCAGAACAGAAACCATATTGCATGTCACTAAGAAGGTTATTTTTGCTGAAGTGGTTGACTACTTCTCTATTTAACACAGATTCCAGTAACTAACTCATGATGCATGGGAGACTTATTGGTCTGTACTGAGAAGGAGATGAGCGATCACCTGAATTTTTAAATACAGGAGATACTGATTAAATTTTCCAGGGTGTTAGGCAGCAATTCTTCTTAAGACAATGCTTAAACAGTTTTGGAAGTATGGAAGCCAATTCTGGTTGAAGCTTTGTAAGGAGGTAGTTCTGATTGAAGTTTTTTCAGCACTATAATAGGAATGTCGTCAGGGCCAGTTGCTTTACTGGAATCAAGATTTTTGATTAGCTTGGAAACATCATGCACAGATATTTGTATGTTGCATAGTGTGTTTGGCCTTCATCACATGGACAGAATTAGCTGCAAAGTTCTTCGCAAAGAGTTTGGCTTTGTCTGGTGCTGACGAGATTACCTCAGGTCCATTGATGATGGTTGAGATAGAGCACACATTTCTGTTCAGAACCCTGCTTGCTATTTGCCAAAACTGGTCGGAACCAACCTAGTGTTCAGCTACTTTGAACTTAATGGACTGAGCATCCAACTCTCTTGCATTCTTTGTTACTCTTTGGCAGTCCTGAAAGCAGTTTTAATCTGAGTACATCTATTATGTTGGAAGCAATGGAAAAAGTGATTTCTGTGCACAATGGCAGCAGCACATTCTTGAGAGAACCATGGCTGGCTGTTAGGTTTTTGCTGGAATTTTTAGACGTTATGAAGCAGTCTATACTTACAATTAACCATTCCATACAGTCTAATACTATAAAGAAGACATTCTTTTTAAATATGGAACGCAAAGGTAGATCTGAAGTAAGTATATGGAAGCTATTCCAGTCAGCCATAGAGTATCGATATACTGTACAATGAAGGTCTTATTACATTCCGTTTTTATTTTAACTGATACAATCGAGTGGTCAGAAGACTCCAGTGAAAACAGAACGGAGGATGAACATAGTTCAGAGCATGTTGTGAGAAGAAGGTCTAGGAGACCTGCATACTGACCATCAGTGTTGGGCACACGGGTGGGTTCGTGAACAATCTGAGTGAGGTCATAAGCAATGGAGAAATCATGACAGAACCTTCCCTCATCATCTGCCTTGTTTGAGTGGGTTAACCATTCCACATTGTGAACATTGAATTCTCCACAGACGTGAATGTCAGCCAAAAGATGAGTAGACAGGACGTAGTCAATTTTCTCAGATGTGCTCTTAAATATACTAACTCAGCTGTTATGGGGTGTAGAGGGTTAGGGTTAGGGTTAGGGTTATGGGGTGTAGAGGACAAATATAAACACAGTGGTGTGAGCAAGTGCAATCCAGAAGCACATGTAGTGTAAAAAAGGGTCTTCTCTGGAGATGTCCCTACTACATGGAAAGCCATATTTAATGTAGGCACATATTCCATGCCCATAGCTATCTTCGGGATCAGATTTTGATGTTAAGTTAGAGTATCCTTTAATTACGAACCCATCGAGGGAAATAGTTGGTCCAATGCCAGTTTTGTTTAGGAATGATAAGTCTGGTTTCCTGTAATTGGATTTCACACTCTGGAAGGTTGAAACGTAGACCCCTGATGTGTGAGAAAGAGATATGGTAGTTGGAGTTCTGGGTTTAATTGTGTACTTTTTCTGGAGACTTTTCATGATGGAGTTTTGGGACTTGTGGAACACGTCGACAGACTTGGTTAGAGCAGGGCAGGGAGGGAAAGTAAGGGGGGAAAAAGAAATGAAGAAATTTTATTTTTGTAAAGCCGCAAAGAAAAATCATGACAAAATCTCCATTTATCATCTTTATCAGACGTTAATGTTGAGTGAGGAATAAACAGAGGGGGGTATGATATTCTCAAAGATCGCTATTCCATCATTGCGGCGATGGTAGAAGTGCTATTCTAAAGCATGTAGGGGCGTTTGGAGTCTTCTTTGGAGATGTGCTCACCATTGGGGAAAGTATTTTAGGGAAGTGTTTTCTTGTTATCAAAATCATTAATTGTCAGAAACAACAGCTTATCTGTGCCTAAACCTAAACATAGATTTCATGATCAAAGCTTCTTTCTTAGAACTGCATGCCTGTGGAATTGTCTTCCGTTTTCCTGCTTTCCAGCTGTCTATAATATGGTTGTCTTCAAGTCCAACGTGAACAAGTTTCTGATGAGCCGTTCCACTTAAGTTAACAAATTTACCGAACTTCCATTACTATTGATTACTATATTGTCCTTTTGACTACTCTACACTCTTTAACCCTTATCCTTGAGTGGCCGATCGACCTTGATAAGTGGTGACGCCTATGTAAACCCCCCCCCCCAAAAAAAAAACAAAAGCATAGAACAAATAACAAAACAATGAAAGAATGTGTCCGGGTTGAGAAAGAAGAAATAGAAGGTTCTTTTGGTCTGTTTGTTAGGAAGCCATTCCTTGTATAGTCCCAGGTTGGCCAGTTATTTTCAATGAAAATCGTTGATGCTGAAATGTTGAGTGGATAAGGACAAGAGAGAGAGAGAGGTGTCTGGCTTCACTGCTGGTCGGGTCCTCTCTCTCCAGGCTGACTGCCTCTTTCAAAAGAGGCTAAAGAAGTTCCTTAGGGGACTGATGAATCAATGCACCCCACCGGCTAATTGGTCAGTGTGTGGATGAATTGTCTTTTTGTTGACCCAGGGCCAAAGTTGCACCTTAACATGTAGAGAATGTAGTCATGTAGTCGAGTGAGAGTCGAGAAGAAAGAGAATTGCCATGGGTTTAACCTTTTAGAAACTCACCTAAGTAATGGTCTTTGATTGGACAAGCCAGAAAGGAATTGACCGCTACAACCAATCAGCAATTGTTATAAAACAAATATATTGAAATGCTTATGAGTATATCTGGCTGATACTGTATCCGTAATAATGATCCTGAGGGTCGGGTTTAAATCTAAAGTTAGTTGATCGAGAAATCGGCTAAGAAACCACTTTGGTTAATGCTCGTTTCACACAGGTTTGGTCTCCATGATTGGATTACTGTTATATGGCCGTTACACTCAAACCATGTTCGTTACAGGTCAAACCTCTCTCAGACCCCCACGCCGTCTGGTACCATCGCAAAGGAACAAACAAACAAAAATAAATCAAATTTTCCGAACAATGCCTGCTTCTTGTTTTTTTGTTTTTTAATGTTCATTTTGTCTGCTATGAGATAAACAAAATCCTGCCGTTTTAACACCAGCTTAAAAGTCTCTCGTCGCCACCACAGGGCCACACGTCCATCTCACCTGACTACATTTTTCTGTCTGCTCCTCACCACGTTGTGCATTTTTCTCTCCTTTTTTTCATTTTTCTTGACATGCAAGCCCGCGCATGCTTGCTAATTTGCATACGCACTCAAACACCTGCTGCTGTTGCAAATAGCTTCACTAGCCATCCATCCTTTGGCTTTTGGTGATGTTGCTAGTCTCGGTCTTTTTTTAAATACTATTATGGCAAGTGTTTGACTCATTGCTTTAATACTTCATTCTAATACAGTTTCTTATGCCAATAGATTCTTCGCAAGAAATGTAAGTTTGTGGAACTCTCCTCCTGCTCACTGTTTTCCTTCTACCTGAAGCGTTGATCTTTTCAAGATGAAATTCAGTATGCATCTCTGACATTTGCGCTAATCATCTTTCATTCTTGTTAGCTCCTTACATCAAGTGGCTTCGTGCCTTGTCTCAAGCAATTTCCAAAAAGGTGATCTAATGTGCAAAGAAGATAAATCCTTATCATGTCTTTCGCATTTTGATTCGGTATGACTCTGATTAGGTTGGGGTTTCATCTGGCATCAATTAAAATGAGTGGCTCTCATCTTGGGGAGGCCTCATGTTTTGACAAGCTACTGGGCTTAACCTTTATTCCTGATCTGAAATGGAACACGTACATCAAATCTGTTGCCAAGGTCGCTGAAAAAAATTGTGGGATCCTTCTACCGCTCCAGTAGATATCTCACTTATGATGCAATTCTCTTTCTATATAAAAGCCAGGTACATCCAAGGATGGAGTACTGTTGCCACATCTGGGCAGGAGCTGCTAGAAAGTTCTTATCCTGCCTTGACAGAGTTAAATATAGATTTTGTAGCCGAGTGAGGAATGCTCTTTTCTCTTCCCAGCAATCGCTTTTCCACAGAAGGGATGTTGCGAGCCTGTCTCTGCTTTATCATTATTTTCATGGCAAGTACTCGTCTGAGCTCCAATGGTCCCCCTTGCCAAACTTTCACAAAAAACACTCGTCTATCTTAAACCACTTTCAATCATTCCCCCATTCTTTATCTAAGCCTAAACCTAAATGTAAATTCCATGAACAAAGTTTCTTTCTTAGAACTACATGTCTGTGCACTCTCTTCCGTTTGCCTATTTTCCAGCTGACTACAATTTGGTAATCTTCAAGTCCAATGTAAACAAATTCTTAATGAACCGTCCTCTTAAAAAATTTAATTGACCAAATTTCAACTACTAACGATTACTATGATATTACTTCATTCACTACTGTAGACTCAATAACCCTTATCCTTGAGTGGTCTCCGGGCCTTGATAAGTGGTGACTCCTATGTAAAAAAAAAAAAAGAAATATTATCATTCAAAATTTTATATGAGCACATGACTTTGCAACGTATCAATCATTCCGCAAGTGTTAACGGAAAAGAAAATAGATTGCAATTATGTAAAATGCTACAAACCGTTGTTAGTACATGTGCCATAGGTTGGCCACCCAATGTGATAAACTGTAATTTTAGATAAGAGGTATTTTAGTTATCTGTCTCATGAATATTCATGCTATGTAGTTTATTCATACTTGCCGGGCTCGCTGCGGACTCTACTTTCACCAAATGATGTCTGTATTTTAGAAAATTCATAAAATATTTACTTACTAGTGGGATCCATGGAAATTCCACAGTGATTTCCACAATTAAGTAATAATGTACTGTTAATAATAATAATGTCAATAATTCTAATTCTAATGAGTTAAAAACTCCTGTGTCCTTCAATGCATGAAAACTGGAAAGCGTCTGTTCCTGCCCAAGGAGAGGATCTGTAAGGCAAACGGCTCTCAGGTCCAAACAGGCCTAAATGGGTGGCAGGCGATACTGGGCAATACATCAATCCCCCTGCAAGTCAGAACATTTTAGCAGGAAAGAAAAAAGATTGTAATTATATAAATTGCCATTGTTAGCACACCTGCCATAGGTTGGCCACCCTATGTGATAAACTGTAATTTTAGATAAGAGATTTTTTTTTTTACGTAGGCATCACCACTTATCAAGGCCCAGAGACGACTCGAGGATAAGGGTTAAGAGTGTGCAGTAGTCAATTGGACAATATAGTACTCGTTAGTAATGGAAATTCGGTAAATTTTTTTAACTGAAGTGGAACGGCTCATCAAGAACTTATTTACGTTGGACTTGAAGACAACCATATTGTAGTCAGCTGGAAAGCAGGAAAACGGAAGACAGTTCGACAGGCGTGCACTTCTAAGAAGCTTTGTTCATGGAATCTACATTTAGGTTTAGGCACAGATAAAGAGTGGGGGGAATTATTGAGTGTTTTCAGCTAGACGAGTGTTTCTTGTGAAAGTTTGGCGAGGGGGGGGGGGCTGTAGATTGGAGCTCAGTCGAGCACTTGCCATGAAAATAACGATAAAGCAGAGACAAACTCGCAACGTCCCTTCTGTGGGGAAGAGGTTGCAGGGAAGAGAAAAGGGCATCCCCACTAGGCTACGAAGTCTATTTTGAACTCTATCAAGGCAGGATAAGTCATTTCTAGCAGCTCCTGCCCAGATGTGGCAACAGTAATCCATCTTTGGACGTACCTGGCTTTTATATAGGTAAAGAATTGCATTGGCAGTGAGATATCTACTGGATCGATAGAAGGATCCCACCATTTTTCCAGCGGCCTTGGCAACAGATTTGAGGTACGTGTTCCATTTCAGATCGGGAGTAAAGGTCAAGCCCAGAAGCTTGTCAAAACATGATACCTTCCCAAGATGAGAGCCATTCATTTTAATTGATGCCAGATTGGGATTAGAGCGTTAATGATGTAAAGATAAAGATATTTTATGTTAAGTTTTGAGACATTGTGTTGAACAAAGATGGCGGCGTAGTTCAGATCAGTAACCAAGATGGCGACCAAGAATCAAATGCGGTCCGTCGCGTAGTTAACCTCTTAAGTTCTGAGATATTATGTTGAACAAAGATGGCGGCGTAGTTCAGATTAGTAACCAAGATGGCGGCGTAGTTCAGATCAGTAACCAAGATGGCGGCGTAGTTCAGATCAGTAACCAAGATGGCGAAGAATTAAATGCGGTCCGTGACGTAGCAAATGGCGAACTGATTGAATCCAAAATTCGACGATTTTTATAATAATTTTGGGACGTTTTTATTGGTTGTTTAGCACAGCCGTTGGTTATAAAAATGATTCGCAAATCCATTCGTCTCATACCCCCATTAGGAGTCAAAAACATTTTACATTTTAGTTATCTGTCTCATGAATATTCATGCGATGTAGTTCGTTCTTGACTATATACAGAATAATCACGTCGATACACCAGTTCCCATTACATCATCAAAGTTAAGCAACGTTAAGCCGGTTCAATACTTATTTAGGTATGTTGTATGTGCTCTTCGCTTATCTCGACATTATTTCCAGTCATTTAGCACTTCTCCTTGCCACGGGACTCAAGAAGTGCCAAATCAGGAGTGGTTTGGTTGGAGATTGTGCAACCTTTGTCTCACAATCACTTGTGCAGTTACCCGTACAGGGGATATCCATTGTCTCTTTAGAGTATATTTGTATTCACTAGGCTCACTGCTGATTCCACTTTTACCATGCGATGTCTGTATTTTAGAAAATTCATAAAATACTTACTTGTGAGACCCGTAGAAATTCCACAGTGATTTCCACAATCTGTATAATTTACTATTAAGGATAATTATTAATCCATGTGAGTAATCTCCCCTAAAGACTCTCCCTGCCAGTGAAGCAACTTCCACCCGGAAGTTGGACAGCCACCATTACTGTAAATAGATATAGCTAGAAGGAGCATGAATAAAAGATATTCTCTTTGTATCCGATGTCGAAGTTTGTCATTTAACCAGTTCATATTCTTCTTTAACAGCCCTTGATTTAAAAAAAAGATGGCGGCAATTTTTCACCTGCTAGCACGATTAAAGTTTTTTTTGTTTTTTTTTTAATATAATTCATTAATATTTAGGTAATTTCGACTGCATAATTTGGAAGCTAACATTGTAACTTGTTAGAATTGACAAAAAAAAAAAAATCAGTTGAAACCATTTTGTTTTGTCTGAAAACTTCATTTATCGACTACAAAATCTCGTCCCAATAGTGTAGAAGCGGCTTTATTTCGTTTTCAAAAAGATTTTAGAAAAAAAAAAAAAAAAAATAGTGTAAAAAGAAAGAAAAAAAAAAACAGGAAAAGAAGAATCAAAAATCAAAATAGGTGGTTATAAGGAATGAGCATCCAAAAGTTCTTATGGAGGTTAGGGTTAGGTTAGTTCTGAACATTAACAGAGAATCCCTGGTTAATCGCAGAACTAATCAAAGCAGTTTATAATTTTGCCCCCCACCCCCACCCCACAAAAAAAGTTAAAAGACAGACTATACAATGCGACAATGTTAGGGGTAAACAATCCCCCCCCCCAAAAAAAAGCAAAAGCAAAAAAAGAAAGTTGGTCATTTCACGTGTATATATTCTTGATTTTTCAAATTAACATTTGTAGCAGAGCTTTGAAATTCATTCCACCACCCGCCTTCGTTAAAGACAAACGCAGCACATGGAAGAAAGAGATGCGAATATGGGAGATGGCGACATCGCTTGAGAAAACAAAACGTGCCTCAATAGTGTTTCTCTCGTTGGAAGGAAAACCCAGAGAAACTGTTTTGAAATTAGATGTTGTAACACTAAACTCTGAAGATGGAATGACGAGATTATACGAAAAATTAGATGTATTATTTTTAGAAGACATGAACTACTCAGCATTTTTGGCTTATGAGACTTTCAAAGGATATCGAAGACAGCCTAAAATATCAGTGGAAGATTAATAATTATGATTCTAGTGACGTAAAATGCTGTATCCGTTGACGCATGAGGCAATCAAAGTATGACATTGTTTTCGATTTGAAGCCAGATTCACAGCACACCTCCAGTTTCTTCCTGTTGCAATCAAATTTTTCTTGGTCGTCTGCTTGGCTTTTATTGGCTAATTGCATTTCTTGACGCTTTCTATACGACAATGTTGTGTTAGGGTTAAACGATTAATCCAAAGAAAAAAAAAGCAAAAAAAAAAAGAAAAAAAAAGTCGGACCCCCCCCCCATTCTTTTTTTTAAATTAAAAGAAAATAAAAGGTAGCTTTCAAATCATAAACTGCTTTATCATTTTCTGAGACTGACTCAAGATTCTGTCTCAATACTCAGGACACACTTCATTCATAAGCACTGGAATCCTGCAGGTGACAATTCCTTACAAATACCAAATATCGTACAAATGATTAAATGTCCGAGTAGCCATTATGCTTGAACTGTGTTCATTACAGTTCAAACCTCTCCTGAACTCCACACCGTCCAGCACCATCGAAAAGAAACAAAGAAAAATAAAGAAATCTGACTCGGGTTTTTTTTTTTTTTTTTTTTTTAACACAAGTCATTTATTACCGTTTTTCTTTCTCCCCGTCTCAAAAGTCTCTTGCTGCTACATGTCTATCTCACCTGGCATGTGTTTCTCTTTCTGCTCCACTACAAAGCAGCTGTAGAGAGCCATTTCTTGTCTTTGACTTTGTACGTTCATCTTTTTCTCCTCCCGACCAACCACTGTCCCATCGACAAAATGTTGCATCCCTCTGCCTGTTCTACAAATATTTTAATCGTGAATGCTCCCACAAACTACAAACCTTTGTACCTCATCAATGTAAATACCCCAAACAAGCAGCTAAATCCCATCCCTTCACAGAGATCCCTAGATGTGCGAAGGCCTTCTGCTCTAATAGTTTCTTCCTCAGAACTGCTAGATTCTGGACTTCCCTTCCGGTTTCCTGCTTTCCCAACTGTACTGACATGCAGAAGTTCAAGTGTAATGTGAACAGATATCTTGCTGCTCGACTCCCTACAGAGCATCCCTGCAACTTATGTCCCCGATAGTAGCCTCCTATATCAAAGTGGCACTGTGCGTTATTTGGGGTGAATAAAAAAAAAAACAACAAAAAAAAAAAACATGATGTCCTTGCAAGCCTTGCACACACTTCTAAATTTGCATTTGTGCATATTTTCGGCTGCTGCTGCTGCTAATATCCTCACAAGCCAGCTATCTTACAGCTGTTGCTGATATTTTCCCACACACTCATATGTGCTTCGTTACACACGTTGAACTTTGTCAATTTCCATATCTGGGCAGGAGCTGCTAAAAACAGCCTATCCTGCCTTGACAGAGTACAAAATAGACTTCGTGGCTTAGTGGGGGATGCCCTTTTCTCTACCCTGCAACCTCTCTCCCACAGAAGAGACGTTGCGAGCCTATCCTTGTTTTATCGTTATTTCCATGGCAGATGCTCGTCTGAACTCCAATCTCTGGTCCCCCCTCGCCAATCTTTCACGAAAAACACCCGTCTAGCTGAATCCACTGTGAAAAATTTCCCCCACTCTATATCTGTGCCTAAATCAAAGCGCAGATTCCATGAACAAAGCTTCTTTCTTAGAACTGCACGCCTGTGGAACTCTGTTCCGTCTGCCTGCTTCCCTCTGGACTACAACTTGGATGTCTTCAAGTCCAATGTTAACAAATTCCTAATGAACCGCCCCCTTAAGTAAACATTTCAGCAAATCTCCTCACTAACGTAATGTACTTGCAATAACCCTTATCCCTGAGTGGCTTCCGGGCCTTGATAAGTGGTGATCACTGTAAAAAAAAAAAAAAAAAAAAAAAAAAAAAAAAGAAACTGTCAAGAAATCAATAATTAAAAACCACGGAAATATTTTATTTTTATATAAAGTCAGATAGAACATAAAATTAACAAACATTTCACGTAAGATTTCACAAAATTCAAACCGAATTGTCTTGTAATAAGAAAAAAAAAAAAAGAAAAAGAAATGAAAAAAAAAAAATGGTCAAAATATACAAGCGAAGCAGTTATAAATATAATTTTACACGATAACCGACTTTCGGTAGTTAATAAAAAATGTCCTTTTCGTAAGAAATCTGTGCAAAAATAATAATTTTTTTTTCAGTTTTACTTTTTACATAATGAGATTGGAAATGATAATCTGATGTCTCCAGTGTTGGTGCTAGATATGGGGACCCTCAACTCTGAGACGACTTTTTGCAAACAACATGATCTGCATAATAATATATATATATATATATATATATATATGATGATGAGCTCTCCGCTTATCTTGCCATTTGTTTCCAGTCGTCCTGTACACACTTCACTGGCCACTAGTATTAAATAATATCCTCAGGAGGGGTGTGGCTGGAGATTGCACACCTCCTGTCACAAAAATTTAATGCGCAGGCACCCCTTTGTGGGTATCAATAGTCTGTCAAAGACCGAAGGAGCCCCCCCCCCATATATATATATATACACGTTTTATTTTTTATTACCTTATCTTTCTGTTAAGTCTGTAAAAGTCTGAGGACGCTACAGACGGCCAAAAAAACAGCCGTGTAGCCGAAACAATAATGTAACTTAACAGAAAGATACGGTAATAAAAAATAAAACGCATATTTGCTCTACAACAGTATTGAGCACTTTCTTCAGTTTTTATTAATTACCATCTCCACTAATATATATATATATATATATATATTTCTGTGGAAATATATTTTTTTCTAATATACACAATCCTTATTTAAGAAGTTCAATGTAATTACAGAACAATATAGAGAATAAATGACAAAAAAAACTATATTCCAAAATTCATGATGTTGACCATCTTATAATTCATTCCTTTAATTCAATTGGCATTTACAATTGTTGACAGTACAAGACACAGTACAGTATTAAATAGACCATTTTGGCAGAATGTTCCTCAATTAAAAGAACATGTTAGTACGAATAGTTGGGTTTAGTGAATTTATTTCTAAAATTCAAAATGGTGTAATGGAAACATATTCTAAGGTATTTGCAGCTTCTCTTCCAATTTTTGGATTTTAAATCATGTCAAAACGCACTTTATTTCTTTTTGACCGATTGATTGTTGCTATTTCTTCTGATGAGTTGAGGGCAAAATAGATTCACTGATTGATAGAATAACTAAGTGATTGATTTTGCACTATGAAACAGATACTGTCAAGAATTGTAAATGTCAACTGAATTAAAGGAATAAAATTGTAAAATGGTCAACCATGAACTTCGGAATATAGACTTTTGTCATTTATTCATACACACACATATATATATATATATATATATATATATATATATATATATATATACACAAATGAATCGCGATGAAGATTTCTTGAATCAGTGCTTATTGTAAATTCAAGCAACAACAATATGGAGGTTTCTGTATTTCAACGTTATTGATAAGTAAACTCCTATTATAAGACATAATTTAATTTTAGACACAAATTAACTCTCTCAAATCATAATAATTAATGCATATAATCAGTCAATAAACTACATAACAAAAATACAGTCATCCACATTTGAATTATAACGGCCATATTTATTCCAAACCACTATCAATAATTTCCTCCACTCTTTATCTTTAACCTAAACGTAGATTCCATGAACAAAGTTTCTTTCTTAGAACTGCACACCTGTGGAACTCTCTTGCGTTTTCCTGCTTTCCAACTGACTATGATATGGTTGTCTTCAAGTCTAATGTGAACAAATTCTTGATGAGCCGTTCCCTTTAAGTAATCCAATTTACCAAATTTTCACTACTAACGATTACTACAACATTTTCCCATCGACTACTTTACACTCATTAAACCTTATCCCTGAGTGGTCTCCGGGCCTTGATAAGTGGTGACTGCATTATAATACATAGTAGCTTGCAGCCTAGCATTGCCCGGTCATACAATATGCTAAAACATGATATTTTAATTTATGCAGATTGCGTATGTATTATTAGAGAATTAATCTTCTATTGAATATTATGTATTACAAAGAAATAATTTGCCTGACCAACTAATTTGTTAAAAAAATAAATAAATAAATTAAAAAAAAATGATAATGTTGTTCAACAAATTTTGTTTGTTTGTTTACAATATCATGTCATTTGATATTCGGGTTTGGCGATGAATGCCCTGGAAACGTCACTTCTGGTTAAGGTTTGGTTTTAAAATATGCAAATGAAGAAATGATTTGTGATTATTTTAAATGATATTCCTTTTCTTTTATCGTAAATTGAACTCATTATTAAGAAAAATATTAAAATAAAATGGTAAGCTACTCTCGGGCTTGAACACGGGACCATTCAAGCTGTAGTCGAATGCTCTACCAATAAACTATATCTCCAGATTATAAGTGTTCTTTATAGAAGAAAGGATTTGCTGAAATTTTATTATCTCCCTTGGTCAGTGTAATGCAAAATATTCCCCTGTAAAAATTCTTTTTTATCACCAAAAGAGAAAAGTTATTTTTAAGATTCTTTCGATTAGCTAATAAAATAGGAGCCTTTGGATTGCTCTTGACTATAGCTGACCACTTTTACTTACATTTCAATAGATTTTACCTTTAAATAAGATTAATATTTTAATAAAGAATACAAGTTTCAAAATTTAACATCAGAGTCAATGACTGACAGAAATTAAGTTTGGTCCAGATTAACAAGGGTAGGTATACCACTGACATTTCACCCTAGAAGGAAGTTTCATGGGAATATCAAGTTCATAATTGGTCCCCCATCGTTTGTATATCCCAGTCAGGGGAGATGACGACAAAAGTTCTCATTAGATCACAGAGTTTAAGCAATGGGATTTTGTAGTTCTTGCTGGGAGGTGTTGACGTTCTCTTACATATAGCGCTTTGTATTCTCAAATAGTCACTCATCTGGTACTGACCAGGTTTAATGTTGCTTAACTTCAGTGATCTAACAAGTTAATGGGATTATGCCGTATTAACAAACATGTGTAGTAACATTATTCACAAGTTGCTTCGTATGTTTTTACCGTTTAAAGAAACTCAATTTTTTATCCATTCAAGTATTCTAAAACTAAAAAGCCTCCAGAGCGCTACTGAAGCCATTTATTTTATCTTTGTTTGAGGGCCCTCCAGCCGAGGCCGCCGAGATATATTATTAACATTATGTTATTATATCTCGGCGGTCTCGCTCCAGCAGTGTTACAGATTATAGATAAGCTAGCATCAGTTCTGGATGGTGATTAAATGAATCCGAAAAATGTTTAGCAAAAAATGCATCTTTTATCTTGGCATTTTTTTTTTTAAATTTAATTTTTTTTTTTTTTGTAATTAAAAAATTTAATTTTTTTTGTATTTTTTTTTTTTGTAAATAAAAAATTTAATTTTTTTTTTGTTGCATTTGAGAACAGATTAAACTTTAAAAAAAAAACAATATTTTCCAATATTTATTAATTGCTATATAATTTATTTTGGTGTTTCTATATTATTGGTCATGATTGAAAATCGCATTCCAAGTAAAAAGCACTTTAGTAGATATCTCACTGCTAATGCAATTCTCTACCTGTGTGAAAGCCAATTACGTCCAAAGATGGAGTACTGTTACCACATCTGGGCATGAGCTGCTAGAAGCACTTATCCTGCATTGACAGAGTTCAAAATAGACATCATAGTGGGGGATGCCTTTTTTCTTTCCTGCAACCTCTTTCCCACAGAAGAGACGTTGCAAGCCTGTCTCTGTATCATTATTTTTATGGCAAGTGCTCGACTGAGCTCCAATCTATGATCCCCTCTAGCCTGACTTTCATGAAAAATACTCGTCTACCTGAAACCACTATCAATAATTTCCTCCACTCTTTATCTGTGCCTAAACCTAAACGTAGATTCCATGAACAAAGCTTCTTTCTTAGAACTGCACACCTGTGAAACTGTCTTCTGTTTGCCTGCTTTCCAACTGACTATGATATGGTTGTCTTCAAGTCCAATGTAAACAAGTTCTTAATGAGCCGTTCCCCTTAAGTAATCCAATTTACCAAATTTCCACAACTAACGATTACTACGATATGTTCACATTCACTACTATACACTCATTAACCTTCATCCTCGAGTGACCTCTGGGCCTTGATAAGTTATAAATCCTTTGTAAAAAAACAAAAAAAGATCCTTACATGTAATGCTGAAATACGAATTTAATAAAAAAAGTTGGTTATAGTCAGCTAACATTACTTCCTAACTTCCGCTGTGGCTGCTACTGGAAGCGGTGACAAGGCAAATCAGTTCCTTTACTTTTTTCTCTCACACCTGTATCTCGCCTGTGCATTTACTCTCTTTGGTCTACCGACTTAGTCGGATTTGGACCTTAGAATTTACCCTGGTCCACTCGTCTGTTCGTTCCGAAAATTCTCAATAACTTTTTGCATTAAGTTATGACTTGACATCAGAAAATAGGAACAAGTTTTTTTGATTCCAATAACCCAAACAATTCCGTTTTTTTCCTGATTCCTGATTTCAATTAATTGTCCCAACACTAAAATCTATACAACAGATTAACGCTGCCTTAAATTTTTTGATCGTCAAATTAAAAAAAAAAAGAAAAAAAAAAAAAAAAAAATTTTTTTGATTATTCTCAATCAAGCATCACATTTAAAGAAGGTATAAAAAAGTTGTTAAAAATTTTAGATTCCACAAAAAAATTAATTTAACTTAATTGTTAAAATTTTTAGCAGGGCTTAATTTTTCTATGTAAGTTAACCATAAAAAAATGATCATTCATCTTAATTTTTCAACCAGCCTTCAGTGAAAATAATCTTGACCCTATTAGACACAAGGACAGTTTTTAATATGGATAAATCCAGCTACCTCCCAAAAAGGGCTGCTCTGGATTGGACCAAAAATAAAAATTGCCCCAGTCTAAAAGGATTTATAAAGATAAAGTGTAATATCAAAACAGATACTACACTTTGCTCCAAATAAAAAGCTAATGTCAGCAAATAATTGTCATAAATCGTCCAATGATTTTCTTCATTAGACATTTTCAATCTTCTCACAATATTCTTTGTCACTAAAGTGACAATCTATTGACCTCAATTAACTTTTATCCTCAAGTGGTTTGTGGCCTTGATAAGTAGTGATTCATTAATAAATAAAAATATATATATATTTTTTTTTTATATAATCTTAAAAATTACTGTTTAGTCATTTTTTTCCTTCTTTTATTAAGCCATGGTTATAACAACCATTAGCAATAAACAGAGGCTACGACCTAGCTAATTAGAGAATGCATAAAACTTAGGAATATCATGATAGTTAGACAATAGAGAACTCTGAAAATGTGACAGGGATACATGTTCATTCACACAATTCTGAGGCAGCATGTTCAGGACTGCAGAACACAATGCGAAAGGAGAGTGCCGGTACATCTCTGAGCAAACACTGGTGTGATTATTCAGAAGTTCTAATGTGAAGGTATATTGTCGCAAGTTTGGTCTGTTCAGCCGCAGCACAGAGCGGTATTTAAGCATTGCGGTAGCGCAAAAAGCATCAAATAATATTCAAGCAAAAGCAGCAACTGTTACATTTTGGCGAAGAGACAACAGATTTAATCCGAGCAGGTCATCTACTCCAGAGGGAACAGACAATGCAACATGGAATATGTGGCATATATCTGATCGCACAATGCTGTAGATGTTCAAGAAAATGAGAGAACACCCTGCCAACTCCAGTGAACACTAGGAATCTGTATTCCAAGTGGGGATGAATCGTTGGCTTGTAAAGCCTAGTCAGCAAATGTCATTCATGAGGAATTCAGTAGCTCAGGATGCGCAACACGTAAAGCTTCTTATCAACCCTATTAGATTTATAAAACAAGTGGTTGATAATAAAAAAAGAGATTTGATGCAACTTTACGATAGTGTGTCTTCAAAAAAATGCATTTCAGAGAAAAATATTATTACGTACTTACGTGTCACGCCGAAATTAGTATAAGATCAAAAAATTACGAAAAATGGTCCAGTAGAAAAAAATAATTATAAGTAAAAACAGAATTTTTTCGAACTTGCAATTTCACTATAAATTAACCATTTAGATGCTTGAAATCAGGCGGAGATAACTGCTTTCAGGTCGGCCATCTTGCTTATTCTCGATAATACTACACGCCTTTTTTTTTTTTTTTTTTTTTTTTTTTACACGGTGGTCACCACCTATCAAGGCCCGGAAGCCACTCAAGGATAAGGGTTATTGCCTTTTTTCCCGAAAATTAGCTGTATCATATCTTCTACTGGACGATGTTTCATAAATTTTTTTTAATTCATACTGATTTTGACAGGACATTTAAGTACGTAATAATGTTTTACCCTGAAATGCCCTTGTTCGAAAAATACACAATTGAGTTGGACAACAAACTATAGTAAAGTTGGACCAAAGATTTTTTTAAAATTTATTTCCACTCCAGGAGGTTAGGCACAAGATGAGGTGAGTTTTTGAAAAGCCAGCACACCAAAAGAAGCGCACTCTGGCCTACAAAAATGCATGAGCAGCCCTACTGGCATTTCATCAGTAGGGGGGGGCGTTTCAGCTGATTAGTAATAAACCAATCCCTTCAGAAAAAAAAAAGGTAGAGCCTAGAAAGGTAGACTGAACTTAAATAACAAGGTGCTAATACAGTATGGGAACAGGTGAAAATTTGCATTCTGATTAAAAATTATTTGATACACTTTATGCGTCACCCAAAAATAAACATAAATAAAAGATAATTAGGAAAAATTATCAGTAGGATTTTAATTAAATATGAAAATCAGTTTTCATATTTTGCTGTCATTCATTATTGATTAAATGACAGACTGACTTATCTCCCCTTGCTTTATGGAAATTTAAGCTCTTCTCAGTGGCAAAATAGGATAAAACTGATTTTTATTTTTAATTAAAATTCTACTTGATAATTTTCCATAATTTCTGGTGTAGATACCAATTTTATATGATACTTAAAGTTTTCCTTACAAATTTATTTGGAAATGCGATTTTCACGTGTATCCCATATTGTATGAATGCCAACATAAGTTTTTAGAATCTGAAATATCGGTGCTAGTTTACTAGTATCATGAAAAAGAAAATAAATAAAATAATAAAATTTTTAGAAATAGTGGCTGGAACATGTCGTATATTTCAACTTTTTTTTTTGTTTCTTATAAACATCAAATATTAACTAGTATTAAAAAAATACCTAAATGAATGATGGAATATCTTAATGAAAAACTTTTAATGATGGAAATATTTGGTTCTTGTTCAGAATTTCCCTTATACTAAAAAAAAAAAAAATAAATAAAAATAAAGAAAAATCCGCATGATACATGTACCCGTGACGAAACGAAAATATCATATTCCAAAAATCTTGTAAATTTATCAAATAGTTTTATTTTTATACAGAAAATCATTTTTAAGCGATTAATGGGAATTCGTAGGCATTACAACTTAAATTTAGTATGAACGAAGTATCATTGAGTTATCTCCCATTGTTTCTCGAGATATTTTTCAAAATAGCGGGCAAGACTTTCACTTTTCAGGTGCACATAAAATTTGAGTTTCTTGTTTAAAAATAAAAACACTTGATCAATTTATGTGATTTTTGGAATACGTATGTACAATATACAGATTTTTCATTTTTGCTGTCTTTTAATATGCAGGAATTCTGGACAGGAAACAAAATTTTAATGGAGAGCATTCCGACACCAGATTAATCACAAAAATGTTTGTTATAGCAATAATGGTGCTCGTAATATTAGTCTTTTCCACTGCAGAAACCCATTAACGAAGCATGATTCAATGCTATATGTATTAAAAGTTGAGGATTTGAAAGAAAAAACAAAAAGAAAAAAAAAAAACGATCACACTTTTTTGGATTCAACATTACTTTGAAGAGCCGGAAGATTCCCCGGATCTTCCTTTTCCTGTCCTTTACCAGGACCATTACTCGGATCCGTCTGTTGCATAGTTCTGTGGTAATTGTCATAATTTGTAGCATCAGAATCAATGCTCGCCTCATAGAAATTATTTAAGCTCCAGTCGTAAGATTTATGTCGCTCCGGAACGGGTCCGTTTGCTCCGGAAGATTCCATGTCCGTAATGCTACATGTGTCCGTGTCGGTGAAGGTGTACTGCGGATAGACGGGCGCGTTTTGGTCGCCCCTTGTATGAGGGGAAGCGGCATTTCTATCTTTTGAATTCGCGGATCCGTCGGCAGAATTTTCTCGCAGCAATGGTGTCCGTTCGCTTTGCTTGACTGAACTAAAGCCTCGCAGAGTTCGTCCAACTCCGTGACCTGAAACGGAGAAAAAGTAGTATGTGATACATTAAGATGCTTGAAAGATTAAATAGATGTCGAGAGAGAATCGTTGTCATTATCGCATCTCTGTGGCCCCTTGACGTACATATCCCTGACAAACCCGCTTAGCAACAAAATCCCCCCTCTCCCCTTTCACTGTTGAAGTCCCTAAATGCCAGAAAGCTTTCTATTCTAATAGTTTCTTCCCTCAAACAGCTAGACTTTGGAATTCCTTTCCTGCTACCTGCTTGCCTGATGGTACTGATATGCAGAAGTTTAAATCTAATGTAAACCGACATCTTGTTAATCTTTCCTAGGTATGGTTCCAAATAGTAGCCCCTTACGCCCAAGTGGCGATATGCCTTGTTTGGCATATGTTAACGCGAGTTAAAAGAAAAAAGTACTTTAATGGAATGTGCTCTGATTAACTGGCAAGTAGCAAAATCCCACCCCTTCAGTGTTGAGATCCCTAGATGCTGGAAAACCTTCTACTCTAATAATTTCTTCCCTCAGACTGCTAGACTTTGGAATTCCCTTCCTGTTTCCTGCTTCCCTGACTGTACTAACTTGCAGAAGTTTAAATGTAATGTCAACAAATATCTCACTGCTCAACTCCCTTCAGTCTCCTGCTAGACATGATCCCAAATAGAAGCCCCTTATGATCCAAATGTCAATATGCTTCATTTGGAGTGAAAATGAGTAAAAAAAATTTTTTTTAATTTCTGTGTTCATTTTATAAGATACTAGCATTGCCAGGTGGAAGCCTGCCCCACCTCCTTGCAAAAAAGTAAACTACAGTTGTTGTTGTTGTTGGTGGCCACTGCCGTCCCTGAACAATTATGGACACTGGCGGCCGTATTCGAAATGAAATAATCTGGCTTTCACTGGCTATTAGTGCTGGTTTGGGATGATAACATGCAGGTACTGTTTGAATTTAAAAAAAGCAATTAAAGGGAAAATCGGAATGTATTAATAAAATTACGAAAAATGGTCCATTAGAATAACAATGGAAAGTAAAAACAGAAGTTTTAGAAGTTAGGGATTCTCACTCTATATGAACTGTTTCGAATGATCGAAATCAGTGGTAGAAGTCCTAGCTGTTTCTCTTTGTTGTTCAAGTCTTCCTCTTCTTTTCAACTCTTCCACCAATAGTATTAAAGTAAATTTCAGTTTTATGTCATCTTTTTTTAAGGTGCAAAACAAAACAATTACGACTTTTGTATTGTCATGTTAAGAATGGCGTTTGGAACAAACATCCCAAACTCTCCATGTTAAGAATGGCTTTCGGAATAGACACCACCAACCTCCCCACCTTAAGAACGGCGTTCAGATCAGACAATCCCCTTATTGATAATTCCCCCAAATTTAACCGTGATAATCATTGTCAGCATAACCACCCGCAAATGCTAAAAAAAAAAAGGGGGTGGTGGTGGTGGCAGTATTGGTAAGAGAGAAGTAGATTTGTTTATCACGCATGCATAAAAACATGGCAGCCAGTGAATGTCAGTGCATAATACGGGTCTTTACATCTGTATAAGTACTTGTCTCCGCAAAGTTTGAATGAGATTTTCTTAATCAGCATAGTTGAAAACTTACAAAAGTCGTCATTCTAAAGAAAAGTGTGGAGGTGGACCTAATGTACACATTTACCCCCCCCCCCCAAGTTAACGTGAGCAAAATCTCGAGAATCAGTCCGGAAAAGAAAATTAAATACTCCGCTGAATTCAAAATTGGTGAAAACACAATTATATAACGAATAATTGAAATTGAAAATGAAATTTACATGAAAGCTGTAAGGTGTTAAAAAAAAATAAAAAAAAAAAAAATTAAAAAAAATCGGTAATTGTGCATAAAACCAGACCCTAAGTTTCAAACATGGCGGCAAGTCTGTCAATTGAGGTATGGAAGCACAAAATGGATACAATACTTCTGCTATTCTTCAAAACTGCTTACTTATATATTTGGGCAAAAAATTAAGATACCTCAAAGAAGTGTTGAATCATGAATGAATGAAGACTAGAAAACTTACCAACAACTCGGACATGTTCCAAAACATCATCTCGGACATCAGAAATATCCCACATGGACATGAACGAGGCACAGCAGTTCGAATTGTCGATCATCAGGTCGATGAACGGCTTGTGTGAGAAGGAGAAATAATGGGCGACGGCAGCCAAAAACATTTCAATGCAAATACAAAAATCCTGAAAAAAAAAAAAAAAAAAAAAAATTAAAAAAAAAAATAAATAAAAAAATATCATCACAATGTTTAAACATGGGATTTAAAATCAAGACTAAAGAATGTACAAATCTTAAATGTTGATACAAATGAAAACATGGACTAGTTGGTTGTTTTTGTTTTACAGCATATAAACCCTCTTCAGGTTATTTAATGCCGAATCCAGTGATTTTGAAGAAAATTTTTTTAATAGAATATATATGTATTTTTTTTTTTTTTTTTTTTTTTACATGGTGGTCACCACTTATCAAGGCCCGAAAGCCACTCGGGGATAAGAGTTACTGTGTGTACAGTAATCAATGAGATAGTGTTGCAGTAATCGTTAGTATTGGAGATTTGATAAAGTGTCTTACTTAAGGGGGTGGTTCATCAGGAATTTGTTTATGTTGGACTTGAAGACATCCAAGTTGTAGTCAGGTGGGAAACAGGCAAGCGGAGGAGAGTTCCACACGTGTGCAGTTCTAAGAAAGAAACTTTGTTCATGGAATCTACGTTTTCATTTAGGCACAGATAAAGAGTGGGGAAATCTACTGACAATAGATAAAGCAGAGACAAACAAAAAAGAGGTTGAAGGGAAGAGAAAAGGGCATCCCCCACTAAACCACAAAGTCTATTTTGTACTCTGTCAAGGCAGGATAGGCTGTTTTTAGCAGCTCTTGCCCAGATGTGGCAGCAGTACTCCATCCTTGGACGTACTTGGCTTTTATATAGATAGAGAATTGCATCAGTAGGGAGATATCTTCTGGAGTGGTAGAAGGATCCCACCATTTCCCGAGTGGCCTTGGCAACAGACTTGATGTACGTGTTCCATTTCAGATCAGGAGTAAAGGTCAAACCCAGAAGCTTATCAAAACATGGAGCCTCCCCAAGACGAGAACCGTCCATTTCAATTGATGCCAGACGGGGATCAGAGCGTTGATGATGTAAAGATAGAAGCTTGCTTTTAGATGCATTAAAAGTAACCAGTCACCTCTTCCCCACTGTACCACACGTTCAAGATCAGAGGAGAAAGAATCAGAGAGAACTTTGTCATTTACTGCCTTTGATGTGTTGCCATAGATGGTCGTGTCATCAGCATAGATGTCAACGAATGATTTAAGTATGTGTTTTGGGAGATCATTGATGTAGATCAGGAAGAGAGTTGGGCCCAGGATGGACCCCTGAGGGACTCCAGCATTAATACTGTGGGCCTCTGATTTCTGCCCATCAACCACTACTCTTATGAGCCTATCGGATAAAATGATTTAATGATTCAGAAAACATTTTCAGTTATACCGTAGCTGGAAATCTTGTGAAGTAGGCCTTTATGCCATACCTTATCGAAGGCCTTTGATATGTCAAGAGCAATTACCCTAGAAAGGAAGCTTTGTCGATAGATTCACTAATCCTATGAGATATAATCTGCTGTAGATCTAGAAGAACGGAAACTATATTGCGTGTCACTTCTGCTGAGGTGGTTGACTACTCTATTTAATATGGATTCCAACAACTTACTCATGACACACAGGAGACTTATTGGTCTGTACTGAGAGGGAGATGACTTGTCACCTGAATTCTTAAATACAGGGCATACTGATAAGGTTTTTCAGGGTGTTGGAAAGCACTTCTTAAGGCAACACTTAAACAGTTTTGTAAATATGGGGGCAAGTTCTGGTTGAAGCTTTTTCAACACTATAATTGAAATGCTATCAAGGTCAGTTGCTTTACTGGAATCAAGGTCCTTGATTAGCTTGGCAACCTCACGCACAGATATTTGTATGTCACATAGTGTGTTGTCTATTATAGGAGGAAATACGGGGAGTTGATGGCCTTCGTCGCATAGGGTAGGATTAGATGCAAAGTTCTTGGCAAATAGTTTGACCTTGTATGATGCTGACGAGATGATGGTTGGGATAGAATGCATGCTTCTGTTCAGGATCCTGTTTGTTATTTGCCAAAACTGGTGAGAACCAAGCCGTTGTTCAGCTACTTTGGATTTAACGGACTGAGCATATAGCTCTCTTGCATTTTTTATTACTCTTTTACAGTGGTTGCTGGCAGTCCTGAAAGCAGCTTTAGTCTCCATACATCTATTACATTGGTAGCTCTTGAAAAAGTGATTTCTGTGCGTGATGGCAGCAGCACATTCAGGGGATTACCATGGCTGGCTGTTAGGTTTTTGTTGAAATTTTTTGGATGGTATGAATCGGTCAATGCCTACAATTAACCATTCGGTCAGGTCTGACACTATAGAGCACACATCCTTTTTAAACATGGAATGCAGAGGTAGATCAGATATGAATGTACGGAAGCTATCCCAGTCAGCCGAAGAGTATCGATATACAGTACAGTGAAGAGGTACGTCTGAAAACTTATTACATTTCATTTTTATCTTAACTGATACAACGGAGTGGTCGGAAGATCCCAGAGGAGATAGAATGGGACATGAACATAGCTCAGGGGAGTTGTAAGAAAAAAGTCTAGAAGGCTTGCATACTGACCGGTAGTATCGGGCACACGGGTGGGTTCGTGAATAATCTGAGTGAGGTCATAGGCAATGGCAAAATCATGACAGAACCTCCCTTCATCATCTGTCTTATTTGAGTGGGTCAGCCATTCCACATTGTGGACATTGAAGTCACCGCAAATGTGAATGTTAGCCGAAGATAAACAGACAGGATGTGGTCAATTATCTCAGATATACTCTTAAAGATAATAACTCCGCGGGTTTGTATTACTGCACACATAGATTCGAAAAAGTTGTCAAAAAACAAATATATAACAAATAAATGTTATCAAAGGAAATAGAAGTTACTTTTCTACCAAACTGGATACATTTTTCGTGTTTTTATTCAATGTAACATGTTTATTCAGCTCGAAAAGCATACAGTGTTTACCGATGTATTGGAAAATTCAAAATGGCGCCCAACACTCTCTTTGAAAGAAAAAATGAAAGAAATCATGAAAACTTCTTACCTGAAGTCCACTAGCCACCATTTTGACTGTATAAAATCCCCAAGTATTTTTTTCTGAAATGACACCCGTTTTCACCAAACCTGCAATCAGCACAGCTTGCCTTTAAAAAAAAAAAAAAAAAAAAAAAAAAAAAGGGGGAAAAAAAATGGAAGAAATATTTAATAAACATTTTTTTCTGGTCCAGAAAGATTTTTTTTTTCTGATCGAGAGTGAAATAAATACTTTAGTTGTAGCCTGGATACTGGATTCTGTCTATTTTTAAAACTTGCAAATTGTTTTTATCATCCGTACAACTAATAAAAATGTCTATTGTTGCTCGTATGGGCATCCATATTATTTTCAAGGCAATCTAATAACACCTTGAAAATGGGATTGACATGTTTAAACAACATTTTCCGAGATCGATTATGTTGCCTCATGTCTTGAGACATTTGATATGGATGCAAATTTTATATCTGCACCAGAAAGAGGTCTACGTTGGCATCAGCAGAATCTCAATCAGGATTCTTTAATATTGGAATATTTGATGATGCTGTAATATCAGAATTGAGTCTCCTCTGCTGAATCATTTGATAGGGATGCGAGTTCTATGTTTTTTTTGCAGATTTCCATGGATGCAAAAACATTATTTCTATCATATATATATATATATATATATATATATATATATATATAAGAGAGCAAATAGTTAATAAAACATGTTAAAAAACACTTTGAAAAGGAATTTAAAACATATTTAATCTGAAAAGGAAACACTTAATAAGTGGATAGTCCTTAATTCGCAGAGTTTCGAAGAAATACTTTCCTTCTCATCAGAGGGTAGGAAATTAGCAAAATGCGGGATCGGATTTTGCATACAAAAGTATTTGATGAAACTGCAAGTAAGTCAAAGATCTTACTTGATAACAAAAAGTGAAGTAGAGGGAATATGGTGAAGAAAAAGGTGATTTCATGCGAATGGATAATCAGGTGAAAGGTATTTTATATATATATATATATTATATATATATATATCTATAAATATAAAAGCGAAAATGTATGTATGTGTGTTCGCTTTTTCTGTGTGTCTACAAAAGGCTTTTTTCAGAGAAGCGGTTGTTCGGTTCACAACTTTTTAAAACTTTTTATATCACATACAAATTGTAATATCTCAGAGTTAACAAAATAGCTTGCCTGTCTATTTAATTTGCTCGATTTCGGGATGATAAATATTCAACATTTGTCGCTCGCCGCATGTGGGTTAGTCTTTTTCCTATAACATCTTGGGAAGCGTTCCCGCAGTAAATAATACTATCCCGCAGTCAAACTTGACCTCGTTAACTCCTTAAAACGGGCACCTGCCAAATCCAAGTAATTAAATAAATTCAAACGTGTTTCCGTTAGCATCTAGCGGTGGGCCAATCGTTAACGTCGCACATTGTTTTTTTTCACACTTTAATTTACAACTTTGCCTCAAGGGTTCGGATTCGGGTTCGATCCTTACCTACCAAAACATCCCCCCCCCAACCCCGGAGTTTCCACACACACCTCCAAACACCCGGGCAATGCCGGGTACCGCTCGCTAGTATAAAAATAAAAGTGAAAATGTGTGTATATGTATGTGTGTGCATTTTTATGTCTGCTTTTCATCGGCTCACTCCTTCTTAAAACTTTTTATATCACGTCTAAATCATAATATCTACGACTTAAGAATGGGAGTCGCGTGTGTATTTAATTTACCCAACTTTTACCAGCTCACCGCATCTTCGAAAACGAATGATGGGGCAGGGGAAACAGTAACTGGCTTGCAGTGCAAAACTAGGTCAAACATCACGCCACTTCCTCGCACCTGTATATTTCGCTTTATAAACCTTAACTTACTACGCTTATTAATTCTTCTCCCTTCGTGGCCGAGATGGTTAGGTGCATGACCTTTTTTTCCATTTCGTTTCCACCTTCACGGCAAGGCTTCGAGGTTTTAATCCTACTTTCCTACAAAAACGTTTTTTTTCTTTTTTATACCTCCAAACACCCGGCCAATGTTTTTTTTTTTTTAACACCCACACCTCCAAACACCCGGGCAACGCCGGGCACCCTCTGCTAGTCTATATATAAAAAAGCAAAAATGTGTGTGTGCACTTTTTCTGTATGTCTGCCAAAGGCTTTTTTCGCCGGGCTTCTCGGTCGGCTAACTCCTTCTTAAAACTTTTTATGTGCTGTCTAAATCATAATATCTACGACTTAAGAACGGAGGTTGTGTCTATCTTAAATTTGCCCGACTTTTACACGCTATTTTTTTCAATAGCCGCATCTTCGCTACGCTTTTCAGTATAAAAAAAAGCGAATGATGGGGCGGGGGAAACAGAAACTGGCTTGCAGCGCCACTCTTTGTTGACCTTAACTTTCTCACACCTGTCAATTTCACTTTATAAACGTTAAATTAAGACAGCTTTCACTTCCTCTCCCCTTGTATCCAAGATGGTTAGGTGTCTGGGTTTTTTTTTCCTTTTCGTTTCCACCTTCGCGTCAACGCTTTGGGTTCAAGCCTACCTTCCTACCAAAACTTTTTTTTCTTTTACGCCTCCAAACACCCGGCCAATGTTTTTTTAAACAGGGTTGTTTTGATCTACCCCCCCCCCCCACAAACACCTTCAAAACACCTGGGCAACGCCAGGTAACCTTGCCAGTCTATAATATAAAGGGCAAAAATCTGCATATATGTTTGTATGCATGTATGTTTGTATGTCAGCCTAAAACTTTCGACAGAGGCGACGGATTTTCACAAGGTGAGTATCCTTTTGAAACTCGACCCTTCGGACGACAAAGATCGAAAAATTGGCCGACGACATTAATTCGTTCACCTCCACCTGGGCAGTTTTCTACAAGGAAGGTTGCTTTTTTTTCGCTGACATTTTTTGCAAGTCATTCAAACCTCACATAAATGACATCGCAGAAAAGCCGTTATTTTGACCGCCCATGGCATCACAACTGCGATAGGCGCATTGATAAGAGCGTTTGTTTTTTTTCACCTCCTTTTCCTCTGGTCCGTTATGGGTTTCAGCCTGCTTACTACTACTCCTATTTTCGTTTTTTTTGCGCTCTTAATTTTTCTTTTTTTCTCAACCAACACCCTTACACACGCCTCCACTTTCTTTTCCGCCTTCACGTCACAGGTTCGAGCCTGCCTGCCTGCCTACTACAGCCGTTTCTTTTTTTTTTTACTAAACATACTTCCAAATACCTGGGCAACGCCGAGCACCCAGGCTAGTCTAATATATATAAAGGGCAAAATGTGTGTGTGTGGTAAAAACTTTCGACACAGGCGACATATCCTGACCATTTCAGTATCGTTTTAAACCTTCGGACGACAAATATAAAAAAAAAACTGTCCAAAAACATTCATTCCTTCACCTTCAACTCGGCAGTTTTGTACAAGGAGGGGTCGTTTTTTGCATTGGAATTTTTGCAAAGTCATCGTCTTCTTTCGATTGACTAGATTTAATTTCAACACTCTCCACTTTCGCTCGCGCGATGAAAACATCAGCTAAACTTTCACGTTTTGTTCACTTTCTTTTCCTCCTTCACGTTACAGGTTCGAATCTGCCTATTGCCGTTTTTTTTTTTACCCTTAACCTTCACACACTCGAGCAACTCTGGGGACCTCCGCAATTTTTTTTTTTTTTTTTTCTTTTTTTACACCTCTTCACACCCAGGCAATGTCAGGTACCCCCACTAGTCTATAACATAAATCTCAATCGTCGGTTCGTGTGAATGTATGTATATTTGTATATCTGCCAAAAACTTTTGACAGACGCAACGGATACTGACGAGATTGGTATCATTTCGAAGCTCGACATGTCGGACGACAAACATTGAAAAAAAAACATTAATTCCTTCACCCTCAACTGGGCAGTTTTCTACAGGAAGGAGTCGGTTTTTGCATCAGCATTTCCGCCAAGTCGTTTCGGTGGGATTGACTATGCTTAATTTCAGCGCTCAGGATTTCCAGTCGCGTGATGAAGACATTGGCTAAGACGTCACTTTTTTAAAAAAAAAAAACAAACTTTTTTTCCTCCTTTGCCTTACGGGTTTAACCGCAATTACTGCTTGTGATTTCAAAAGTACACTTGCTTATATATATATATATATATATATATATATATATATAATTCATATTACTGTCTGATTGTTCACAATTAGATTGATATATACAAAAGGTCAATTACTTTAATGCTTTATTCATTTCTATATATAGCATGATTCGTGTAAAATAGACGATTGAGAGATGACGTCCTTTGCATATTACATTAAGAGAAATCGATTTATTAAATAGCAGTGTGTTATTGTTTATAGTGAGAAAATTGTCTTTAGTGTTCTATTTAAATTTATTATTTAAATTTGATTTATATTGATAACATATTTAATTTAATTTATTTTTACCAACATTGATTTTTTTAAGCTACCGCTTTAAAACAAAAATTTTTTTAACAATTCTCTCCACCTAAACTGCCTACTGTTGTTTTGATACCCCCCCCCCACACTGCTACTTCACATAATCTCCAACTACTTTCTAGCTGGAAATGTCTTTTCAATTATTAAATTATTTCTCTCTGATAGGTTCATAAGAGTAGTAGTTGATGGGCAGAAATCAGAAGCTCACAGTATTAAAGCTGGAGTCCCTCAGGGGTCCATCCTGAGCCGCACTCTCTTCCTGATCTACATCAATGATCTTCCAAATAACATCCTAAGATCATTCGTAGATATTTATGCTGCCGACACTACCATCTATGGCAACACTTCACAATCCGTAAATGACCAAGTTCTCTCTGATTCTCTTTTCTCTGATTTTAAGCTCGTGGTATAATGGGGAAAGAGGTGGCTGGTTACTTTTAATGTATCTAAAACCAAGCTTCTATCTTTATATCATCAACGCTCTGGCATCAACTGAAATGAATGGCTCTCGTCTTGGGGAGGCTCCACGTTTTGACAAGCTTCTGAGTCTGACCGTTACTCTTGATCTAAAATGGGACACGTACATCAAATCTGTTGCCAAGGCTGCTGGAAAAATAGTGGGATCATTCTACCGCTCCAGTAGATATCTCAATGCTGATGCAATTCTCTGTTTATATAAAAGCCAAGTATGTCCAAGGATGGAGTACTGGGCTAGAAGCAGCTTATCCTGCCTTTCAAAATAGACTTCGTAATCTAGTGGGGGATGCCCTTTTCTTTCCTGCAACCTCTTTCCCACAGAAGAGACATTGCGAGCCTGTCTCTGCTTCGTTATTTTAGTGGCAAGTTCTTATCTGAGATCCAATCTATGGCCTCCCCTTAGCAAACCTTCACAAAAAAATGCTCATCTAATTGAAACCACTATCAATAATTTCTCCCACTCTTTATCTGTGCCCAAGCTTAATTGTAGATTCCATGAACAAAGTTTCTTTCTTAAAACTGCATGCCTGTGGAACTCTCTACCGTTTGCCTGCTTTCCAGCTGACTGCAATATGGTCGTCTTCAAGTCCAACATAAACAAATTCTTGTTGAACCGTCCCCTTAAGTAATCCAATTTACCAAATTTCCACTACTGACAAATACTACGATATTGTCCCATTGACTACTGTACACTCATTAACCATTATCCTCAAGTGTCCTCTGGGCCTTGATAAATGGTGAAAAAAAAAAAAAAATTGTCAGAAATCCCATAATGGAGGTAGTTTCTTTAAATAATCTTTAGTTGTTATTTCTGTTACAGGTTTAAAATGGGTATTATCTGTGAAATAACCAGGTAAAAATGATACAAGAACGTTTAACAAGTTACGACTGAGATTATGAAAATTTAAACCACCAGAGATGTGACGATAAAGTCTCTTTATTTGGAGCTGTGTGCGTACACTTCCAAGTCTCATAACCGACTTCCAACTTCAAAATCCAAGGGCGATAACTCCTTTTTCCACCCAAGGGAAATAACTTCTTAAACCCATCCTAACATCTCTCTTAAAATATTTAGCTGTAACGAGCGTATTTGGGGTTAACTTGGAGGTACTTTACTTGAGCGTGACTGCGCTTTGACCAAGTTTTGTAGGGTCTTTCGTCATCCTCATTTATATTTGTTCACATGCGAGCTAATGGAACGAGTTCGAATGTGACCATTACCAGGTCAAACGGAATGGTTGGCTTACTGTTAACTAGGTTGCCTCCTGCGTATCTGTCTTTTTTGTGTTGTACCCAAAATTGGCTCCCAAGCATCATCTTTGGTTTAATGTATGGGTTACATGCTGGCACCCATAGCAACCTGACTGGCAAAGAATTACTTTAGAATTGCGTGCATACTCCAGAGAGCTTCGTCGCATGCTTAAGAACCAAATTCTATTTACCATCGTCCTGGGTCAAACTGTTAAAAGTGGCATATCAGTATCGATCCTTATCTGGCCAAGCAATCATTTTGGTTGTCATCATCTTGATCTTTCTTAAGATCATTATATATATATATATATATATATATATATATATATATATATATACATACACTAGCAAAAGTACCCGTTGTTGACTGGGTTCAAAAACAGCCTACACAAAATGGACTCTGATTTATGAAAGTATGATAGGTTATGAAAAGGAAGGGTTGTAAAGAGATAGCTTCGAATTTGGGGATATCAAAACCAAAACCAAAGATTATCAAATCCAAACCAAAGCAAAATATGATGAAAGTAAAAATAAAATAGATAAACCCCATAATTTATTATACCATACCTGTTCACACTGAAACACTTATCACAATATTCTGTGGATCTATATTAAAAAACCTTGCTAAACTTTGTCACATGTTTCCATGGAGGTCAGGTGCGAACGAAACCCCATAATTTTATTATACCAGATTTCTACAAACTGAAACATAATTATCAAAGTATACTTACGCAGATAGATGTGAAAAGTCTTTATTAAAGTTTGTGCCTATTTCCATTCTACGAAGGCCAGGCGCGAACGCAGACCCCATAATTTTATTATACCATCCTTATTTAAGTTAAAACATACTTATCAAAGTATTATTATGTACACCTATATCAAAAACTCTTGCAAACGTTTTTTTTTTTTTTAATTTTTAAATTTTTTATTTCCATACTTTGTGGACCAGGTGCATACACATACCGCACAATTTTAATGAATGATTATGCCAGATCAAACATACCCATTCCTGTGTCTCAATACATCTATCATTATATGTGATCAGTTTTCTATAATAGTCAACCATATAGGAGCCTATTTGTGACCACACACACACACACACACACACACACAGACATCCAGCTTTATATTATAGAAGATATGCTTTTTTTTTTTAAGCTCCATTTTACCCTGGACATTTATATCTATATTTCAGTTTCCTTATGGATTATCATTGGATTTTCAACATACCCTTTACACATTTTTCCTATTCTGGAATTGACCTGCTTTCCCATTGGATATTTATCATATCCTTTTTTTCCAGTTTCTTGCATTCCCTATCTCTTTGAATCATTTATAAACTGTCTAGAAACTGTTAAATGACTTTTTTTATGCAAATATGATAAACTTCATATTATTTGTTTCTTCTAATGCATTATCCTGCAAAATTTATTGTATATTTTGCAAACCTCTTCCCTCTGATGAGAAGACTTGCTCTCTTTGAAACTCCATGGAATAAGGTTTTTCTTGTTTTATTTGTATTCCTTGTCAAATAATTAAAATTTTGTATACCTTCCTTACAGGTTTATAAAGTTTTTTTTTTTTAAATTTAAATAAATTTTCAATATTAACATTTTTATTCTATATAGTTGGTAGTCAGGAGACATGTCCAAATGATGTAAATCTGTTTTCAAATATGGTTTTGAACGGATGCATTATAAGAAAATGAGTTTATTTGTATTTGGGACAGCATTCAGCTTCCTGTCGTGTTTCGTTGCTGGCTTGCACCACAAATAACACTATTGCATGTAACAACGTTGGGACAAATTACAGGAGATGGCTAGCCACTTAAGTGATTAATTATGGGGAAGGATTTATAACGAGTACTTGTTGATGTAACATCTAAAGATGACCATATTGTTACATGCAGGGAAGCATCACCATTGGTTTAACGTATGCTTCACATGCCGGCAACACACTCACAACTGTACTGGCAAAGAATTATTTTTGAATTGTGTGCATACTCCAGAGAGCTTCAGCACATGCTTGAAAACAAAATTCTCCTATTTACCATCGTTCTGGATCAATCTGTCAGAAGTGGTATGTCAGTATCGATCCTTATCTGGTCAGGCAGTTATTTTGGTGGTGGTCGTCTTGATATAGCTAGTTATATATACTACTAGCAAAGATATCCATGCTTTGCTGTACACTAGGGTACCCGCTTTGTGAGCAGCCTTGCTATAAGTGGAAGTTGTAAGAGCCAAACCAAATATGAGCTTAAACTTTGACCTTGACAAATTGTGTGCGCTACTACTTTATATAGAAAATGGTGTGAGCTGTAGGAGAGTATAAATACAAAGGTTATGATCTTGACCTTTGAAAAATGGTGAGCACCATTCTTGCAAGTGGGGACTATTATCATGCCAGGTTTGGTTATGATCAGTTCAGTGGTGTAGGCTGTAGGAGAGTTGTACACACATATGAAAGCTACTACTTTATATATATATATATATATATATATATATGTATATATAGTTGGTAGTCAGGCAAGATGTCCAAACGATGTAAATCTGTTTTCAAATAACATTGTTGATGAATTTGTTTGTTAAACTTCTGATATCAGCATTTCTTTGTCTACATCACAAAGTTATCAAAGACATTGAACTTCCTCTAATGCTCTGCGACTATATCAGCCATGTTATAGCTGCATATACAATAGAAATTATCAATAACTTGTAAAGTTTTAACATCAACGTCGTTGATATGTCTTTCCGGCGTTTCTTTACATTCGTGATCTTTTAAACCAATGCATTTCTAATGAAATAAGTATCGTCCTTTCTGCCCCTTCCCTATGTTATCCTTATATAATTATTTTTAATGAATTTAATTTTTAAATCTTTTAAAAATTGGATGTAAACAATATATAATAAATCTTATTTGATACAAAAAAAAAGATGCCATTCAGTGATTTATAACTTATGTTACACGTGTTTAATATAAATCCATTGTAATTTTAAAAACACTTTTTTAATTTAAAATTACCTCCCTCGAAAATTAATGAACATAATATTTGGTACTTGTACAGTTTAATCAAGTCATTAAAAAATGAAAATATCGAAAAAAAAAGGTTATATTATACGTATCCGTTATGGAATGAAGTTCTCTGAAAAAAAATTTCACTTAATTTCATCAAATAGTTTTTGTTTTACAGCGAAAAAACAATTTGTTATGATACCGACCAAAAGGTTCGATTTTTAGGAAGAAAAGCTAGTATTAAAGATGGGGAGGGAGTGTCGATGTGCTTTAAATTGAGTTATCTCCCCATGGCGTGTTAAAAAAATTCCAAGATGTCTAATTTCAATGCGCTGTCATAAAAACATGTCTTTCCACTGTAAAAAAAAACAAAAAAACGGTTTGATCAAATTAAGTAAAAAATTTTACATATCCGTTATGGAATGAAGTTCTCAGAAAAAAATTTCACTTAAGTTAGTCTCATAATGTCTTCAACTGTAACGGGTCAAGGGTTAGGGTTAGGGTTAGGGTTAGGTAAGGTTTTTATGATTTATTAAATCAGTTTTTAATTATTGTTAATAGTAACAGCAATTAATTGTTTGTATGTGTTTATATATATATATATATATATAAGTAGGTTGTAGTTTGCTTGAAGCATTGTTGAAGAAAATTATAAGGTAAAATTAAAAGCCAAGAACAATGCGAGATTTTTTTTTTTATATAGAGTAAAATTAAATGCAAACAAAAGAAATAAAGTTCTTTTTTTTTGTTGTTTGTTTTTTCTTTTTCACACAAATTTTAACTCTAAACAACAGTAATTTTTTTTTTTTTCTGTTGTATTCAATGGTGATATAAATCTCAATATATTTCAGACTTATTAGTCCATTTTCAAGAGAAGACAGCGGAAGAGTGTTCAAAATTGGAAAAGTAGCCGCAGAGTTTGCCACGTGATACCGCGAAATATAGAACAAAACAAATAGTGGCAAACTCTGCGGCTACTTTTCCAATTTTGAACACTCTTCCGCTGTCTTCTCTTGAAAATGGACTAATAAGTCTGAAATATATTGAGATTTATATCACCATTGAATACAACAGAAAAAAAAAATTACTGTTGTTTAGAGTTAAAATTTGTGTGAAAAAGAAAAAACAAACAACAAAAAAAAAGAACTTTATTTCTTTTGTTTGCATTTAATTTTACTCTATATAAAAAAAAAAATCTCGCATTGTTCTTGGCTTTTAATTTTACCTTATATATATATATATATATATATATATATATATATATATATAGAGAGAGAGAGAGAGAGATGGTGGTCCGAGAAATACTTCTCTCTCTAGGGTCCAAAATCACCTTGCAAAAATGTTGAGGTGAAATAAAGGGTCTTCACCTGCCAATTCTTAACAAAGGCTGTTAACATTACTCACTACAAGACTCATAGCTTCACGAGTCGGTTTGTAGGCTATGTAAATTTTCTTCATAACCACATGCTACAAGACGAGCCTTCATTATCTTTTTGTTATCCTTAACTTTCTGTTATCAACCATCTTGTTGATATGCATTTTTGACCTATGTTAGGGACACATTCGTACACTTCATGAGTTTTCATGTTTTTTATTTCTTTCTCCTTTGCTTCAATCACATCTTTTGCTTGTTCTTGTTCAGTTGTGAAGAAAACATGTTCTTTATGATCTCCTTCTGTTACTTGGGGAAGTTCTTACCACTGATCAACCTTATCCCAAATGATACACATTTTCTGCAGCTGGTTCTATATTTCACCAATGATCATAATTTGCAGTTGATTTTGATTATGGACTCATAATCTTTCCTTTTTTCCACTCATTATTTCCAAGAATTTTATATTCCACTATTTTCCCTTTACTCAGTCTTGTAGTATTGTCTTCCAGTTCCTCCCTGTTTTTATTGGAATTTTCATCATGTTGATCTTCAACTTCTTTTTTTTTTTTTTTTTTTTTTTTTTTTTTATTACATTTTCACCCCAAACAAGGCAAATTGCCACTTTGGTGTAGGGGGCTACTATCAGGGGCAACAACTACTGGGGTACTATGTAGGGATTTGGGCAGCAAGGTGTCGGTTCACGTTACACTTGAACTTCTGCACGTCAGTACTGTTGGGGAAGCAGGGACCTGGGATGAAATTCCAGAGTCTAGCGGTTCTGGGGAAGAAACTATTGGAGTAAAAAGATCTTTTACATCTAGGGATCTCTACAGTGTGGGGGTGGGATTTAGTAGCCTGTCGGGTTTGTCGAGGGTGCACACGTCGTGGGGGCACAAGTGATTGCAGTTCTTCATTCATCTCATTTAAGGGAATTGTACTTTTTTTTTTTTATTCCTAGGGCTTCCAAGGCCCTTGTTTACCTTCATTGCGTGATATGGATAAACAACTTTTTGGTGCGTTATGAATTCTTGTATCAGAAATTACGTAAATACAGAATTTCTCTGCCGGAAAGAGTCCAAGCATTTTTTGGTTTAAATGCAGCGAATGTATCAGAAGAAAACGAAAAATTAGCAAGGACAACATGTAGGAGTTTGACTTCCACAGCAATGAAGGATACTTTTAAAAAAGTGTTTTCTGATATTTCTTCATTGGAATGTAAAACAGTTCCCGCTATCAACGAAGAAATTGAAACTGTAAATTTCAATCAGAATGGAAGTAAAATGAAACAAAATTTCTATCAAGGAAACAAAATAAATCCAACGAACAGACAATGTGCTGTTTCAAATGTGGTTCTATTAGGCATTTTGCCAGACATTAGTTGTACTAGTTTTAGAAATATTAATATTGTGGATTCAAACCAGGTACATCTCTCATTAATTAATTCTGAATCTTGGTATTGAACATTGATAAATGATTCTAATATAAAAATGTCCAGTCTTGTAAAAGAGACAATGAGTATGGCAGTGTTGGATCCTGCCTGTTCTAGAACTGTTACTGGAGAACTTTGATTGAATGTATTTCTTGGTACATTCTGTAATTATTTTTAATCCATCAGTGCGACTGATATCTGTGATGTCAAGTCTCGGACACATTCTCGTATGTTTTGTGGCAATGACAAAAATACTGCTGGGCTCTGTTTTTCCTTAGGTAAATTTGTGAAGATAGACCATATACTTAGGTCTTATTTCCATTCGGTGTACATTTCTTCACTCTGCAAAATAGGTGTCTGTTTCCTAAATGACACCATTTTTATTTCAATTGTGTTTCAACGTAAGTTAAACAGATATATGTGTCACACAAAAGAAGATAATCTGCTACTGATGTTAGTTAGTTCACTTAGTACGTGCTACAATGTAGGATAGACGCATGTTACTGTTGGTCGGACGTCATATTGAATTTTCATACGAGATAAGAGACATAGCTAAATATATAGAAAAAAGCCACCAAGTTCAATAACTCTAGCATTTATTTTTAATTATTTTTTATTTATTTTATTTTTATTATTTACTTATTTATATTGATTTATTTTTTTTATAAGAGCATGTTTTTACATAATGGAACGGCATACAAGATACGTGGCTGTTGTTTAAGGGACATAACTAAATATATACAAAAAAAACCCACCAAGTTCGATAACTCCAACTTTAACAGTGAGTGACTGTTGGATGACAATCCATCTATTTCATTAACTTTTATCCTTGAGTGGCTTTTGGCATTGATAAATAGTGAGTTGTTAAAAAAATTAAAAAAATACTTACCAAAATGACAAGAAAACAACGGCTTTAACGCAAAGGAATTTGGGGATTGGATTTATTGGCTGCAATTCATCTTTCACGGCTCTGTAGAAAAGGACTAAATTATACATTGCCCACTGAAATAAAGCAAAAGGTGCAGGGGTTAATACCAGTGTTGGGACAATTAATTAGAATTTGGAAAATTAGAACTTTTGGGGGTATTAGAATCTGTTAAATGTGGTAATTTTCCTTTGGTTAAATTCACGTTTTGCCCCCTCGTATTTACAAAGCCATTTGGCGGAAGTGACATCAGACAAATTTTTAGCTATGGATGACCAAAACTGTATGGAATGTATCTTTTTTTTTTAAGCAAATATAAAAATAGAAATTTTATCCCAACAGTAACTATTTGAACTTTTATAACAAAATTATAAGATTTCTAATAAAAATATGTTTATAAACTGTTGTTTTTTTTGTTTTTTTTACTTTTACAATAAAAATATATTGTGGACTGTATATTTATAAAATGCCTTTTTTTTTTTTTTTTTTTTTTAATATTTATGTATTTTTTAAAAAATTTTGTAATAAAAATATATTGTGCACTATATATTTATAAAATATCTTTTTTTTTTTTTTCTTAAATCAAAAATGTATCCAATAAGGAATATTTTCAGTGTCTTATATTCGCTGTCACAGAGGAATTCTGGCAGATGACTATTAAAATTCTCATTTCATTTGACTATTGGGAAAAAAACAGTTCATAAATATTTTTTTAAACAAAATCTCTTTGAAAAAAAAAAAAACAACAAAAAGAAAAACAAAAAAAAACAAACAAAAACAAAACAAAATAAAACAAAAAACAGTTGACAGCAGTATTCCAGCCTTGGGAAAACAAGTGATTTCCATAATGTGAATATGCACTTCCTGTTCCTAATCCTGAAGGTTCTCTGAATCCATCCATCTTGCGACCACTGTAACATGGTCAAAATGTTGTGTTAAGGTGGCATCTTTGTTCATACAGGGTGACCCCGCCAAAAAAAAACAAAAGCTAAATGGAGGCCATCTAGAACATATGCTGTAGAACAGAGAAAAAAAAGGCCAAAGACCCTAGTGTTTTGATGTGATGTTTTGAATGTAATAAACTAGTTATGACCAAAGTTTCATTTCATTCAGACAAAACGGGGCCTAATTAGAGTTGGGGTCCGTTGTTTTTTTTGGGGGGGGGGGTCACCCTGTATAAACCCATAGATCCTTCACTATTTCCTTTGATGTTATTTCTTGTTAATCACACCAGTATCCAGATTTTTCGTTGGGAAATTCTTTATTACCGTATTGTAGTTGTTCAAATTTGTTTCTGTTTAGAGCCATGCTGTTATCATTAGCCGATTTTATAATTTTGTTGAGGCCTTCATGTAAAAGCTTCGAGTCACGTACTGTGGAGATCTTTTTCATGATTCGTGTGTCGACAGCAAAAGATTTTGCTATGGCGTGTTCCAGGTCTCTATCTATGTCAGTAACCATTATGAGAAAAAAAAAAAGAGGACCTATTACTGAACCTTGTGGTACGCCACTGATGACCTTACTTGCCTCTGATAAGCTTCCTTAAATGGTTACTTTTTGAGTCCTGTTTCTAATACAGTATTGAAGAATTGTATGGGGTTGTTGACTCATTTTTTCCATAGGTGGACTGAGGACGCTTTCATATTGTTGCTTGAGCATCTCTGCCATTTTGCTTGGGTCACTTTCTAGTTCCTCAGTAGTTGTCTTAAGTTGTCCTATGGTTGAGGTGTTATTATGTTTCCTCTTAGCATATGAATAGAAGAATTTGCTAATGTTGTATATGACTTTTAACTCCTCTTTTAATCTTCCATCTTTATGTGATTTGATAAGTTTAAGTTTTATTGGTTCAAGTTCCTTTTCAAGTTTGTGTTGAGTGGCTTTTTTTTAGTTTGGCTTTAGTTTTTGCCCTCTTTTTCATTTTCTGTCTCTGGGGATTGTTCTTATTTTCTTGTTTTTGGTGGGCTTGTTTGGTATGTATCTTCTGCAGATCTCTGCACATTTATTTTGGAAGGTTTTGAGTATTTCATCAAAGCTTTTCTCATTGAAAAGAGTCACCTAATCGGTGTTTCCAAATTCTGATTTTACTATGTCCCAGTCGATATCCTTGCTGTAGAAATTGAACATGCTTAACGGATTTCCCCGAGATGTGTTCAGAGTCTTTTAGGTTCCTCTGAAGTGTTGGTACACTCTGGTTTATGACCTTTATAAAGTAATTAGCAGGGGTACCTGGCGTTGCCCGGGTGTTTGTAGGTGTGTGTGGTGTTAAATAAAAAAGAAACCGGGGGGGGGGGGCCTAGGATCGAACCCGAAGCCCTGAGGCGAAGTTTGAAAATAAAATCGGCCAGCCAGAATGAGTTAGTGAAAGATGTTTGAAAGTCATCGAGTGTTACGACGACGAAGCAAAGCGAAAAGAAAACGTTTTAATTAAGCGGGGGTGGGGGGTGGGGGGTTAATCAGAAAAAAAAAAAAAAAGAAACATAAAAAAATCTAACGCAAGGCAAACGAACGATGAAGACAGAAAAACGAACACGTGAAAAATGGCTTAAATAAGCCTGTTTCGATATTAAAATTTAAAAAAAAATCGGTGGATACCCGGGTGTCGCTAAGAATAAGCGAAGTAAAAAACAAAAAACAAAAAAAAAAAAACATACATTTTCGCTTTTATATATATATATATAGATGATCTGACATTGTTGTTTTACTGACTTCATATGAGTGGATCAGTTGCTTGAGAACAACAGATCTAGTATGTTATTTCCTCTTGTGGGGACCATTATGAACTGCTTTAGGTATGTTGTGTTTGCAATGTTCAGCAATTGCTCTGCTTGCCACTTCTCAGAATTTGTTCCTCCTGATATTTTCATATACGGCTAAACCATCATCGGAAAGTTGAAGTCCCCTGTAATTATGATTTCTGTGGTATTCGGCAGATTATGTAATAGCAACCGTATTTTTGTTGTAATGTCCATGAAGGTTTCTTCTGTACTGTTAGGGGGTCTATAGACAACAGTTATCAGGAGGTTAGTTTTCCTTACATATACTGCCAATAATTCCATTGTACCATTTTAGAAACTTAATAGTTTTTCTGCATTTGCAGTGAGATCATCCCTCAAATACAGAGCAACCCCACTATGGCTTCTGTTTTCTCTGCTCTGAAGATGGTGAAGTTATGTATGCTTATTCCTGCATCTAAAATGTCCTTGTTTAAAGTATCTTAGAAAACTTTCAGCGGCGAATTATCTTAAACTTCAATTATCTTTTCTCGATTATATTCAGTTTTAAAGTGTCTTAGAAAACTTGGTTCTTTTTTTCAACGACTTTAATGTCTCGTCAAGACAGAGTTATTCAACGCCTTAGTAAATTTCCAGGCATCCCCTTTTATCCGAGACCGTCAGGGAATACTTTTGACACTTGTTGTCTCGACGACGCTTTGTCCACAACTGTCCACTTAACTCCAAAATATCACACACGTGCTTCAATTTAGCACGAAAACGTCTCATCCAATCAACGGGCATAAGGGAGTCAGGTGACATGAAAAAAAAAGGGGAAGCTAGGGAAGGGGGCAGGAAAAGGGTTAAGAAGAAAGGAAGGAAGAACCGAAACAGGAGAAAGAAAAGGGGAAGAAAGATGGTGGAAGATAATTTCCACAGAAGAGTATTCAAGCGCTAAGCTTCCTCCATACAAAAATGATAGCAAGTAATCAATAGGGCTATGACAAGAGAATATCCTTTTCATTATTTTGACTCTCGAGTATATATCAATCAATATCTTATATGCTTTTATATAGAGTGACGTGGTTCTCAATTGATTAATTGTATCTAACTGTGTCGGATATATACTAGAGAGTCAACACAATGAAAAGAATATTCTCTTGTCATAGCCCTAGTAATCAACAAGTTGCGGGAGAGGGGAGCATTAATAAAAGTGAGAAGGGGTCGTAAACGGTTGAGGGCAAGAAATATTGGATCTCCTTCGTTTGCTGACTCTTCCACCAGTTCTTCTAGTATTGGGATTTTGTTCCGATTGTTCTTGGGGTACCTATTTACTATGCCTCCCCACGGGACAGAGTTAGACACCAGGGTCGTTTTTTAACGTGGAGAAAAGGTACAAAAATAAAAATTGTCTCAGTCGTGAAGGATTTCTCCTCCACCGAAAGAGAACAAGAAAACGAAGTGCAGCATCCGAAGAACAGATACTACACTTTGATCTTGACCAAAAGGCTGATTGTTCTTGGGGTAGAGCCCTCTGATGTTATGGACGTAGAAATACTTTAGTGGCAGCTGCACTTGCTACAGGGTTTCCTTTCTGGACCTTCTGTTGTTGGCAGAAATTTCTCCATTATTTTTTGTGACCGTATTTTTTTTTTTTTTTACATTGTAGTCACCACTTATCAAGACCCAGAAGCCACTCAGGGATATTTCTAGACCAATGATCCATTCCATGATTTCTCTAAAAAAGTATTCTGGTTCAGTAGAGGATTTTGTTCCGTTTCATTTTTTGTGGAGGTTGATTTTTACTCCATGTCTGACAGTTGCTTCCTATGCGATTTGGCCCGATGTGCAGTGTTGTCTCTTGTTGAGCGACTACTAGCCGTTATGTCCGTTCCTTTAATGTGTGGATATCTGCAGTTGGCGCGATCACACTTCCTTTGGAAGAGGGAGTTCCTGCAGACAAAAGAATGATAATAAGTACTCTTTCATCCTAAATTTTATCATCTCATCTTTGCTTCATGAATTTTCTGCGTATTTTAAGGTGATCCTTTTTGCATCTTCTTCCATTTATCCCAAAATCGGCATTCATTCCTCATGTAAAACTTGCATACATCGACTTTCTTTCTCTGTGCATTGTTTGTGTTGTTAGATGTGCTTGCAGTTGCATTGACTGTTGATGTTGAAATGTTTGTTGTTTGTAGCTCAATATACAAGATAGAACAAAGTAAAACTTGCGTTTTATATTTAATTGTTTTCAGACAAAAATTTATTATTGTGCCAGAGGAGTTGATCTGTTTGTTTTATGTTCGAGTTCGTTCTGAATCATTGTTTAGGCGGTTTGGGTTGAATCAACTTCCTCATCTATGTTGTTTAATGCTGTGAATGAATTAGTCAATCTTATTCCTTTATTACTAGGTACACTCATTTCTCCAGTAGTATCTTAAACTTCGTTAAAGGCGGTTTCCTGTGCAGTTGTATTCTTTTTGTGTATGGTTGATGTTATTTGGGCCTGTCTCTCTGAACCAGTCGTCTTCATCGTTATCATATTTATGCAACACTTTTCAGAACTGTATTTCCTGCTCGATTTGAATAAACACAGCAAATGGTAGTGTGGAAATTTGCTACAGTAGTAATGAATCCAGTCCTTGCAGCCATAGCATTGTATTGTGTGGGTCATATCATCATTTATATCACACACTCCACACCTTTCCTCTTTTGTTTACTCCTGAAGTGCTGGTAGGCATGTTGAATATTGATATGTTTTTTGAAAATTTGGTACTTGTACATTTTAATCAAGACATTCAGAAATGAAAATATCGAAAAAAGAAGGTTATATTGTATGTATCTGTTTTGGACTGAAGATCTCTGAAAAAAAAAAAAAAAATTTCACTTAATTTGATCGAGTATTTTTTTTTTTTTTTATAGCAGAAAAACACGTTCTTATGAGAGCGCGTTGAAGTAAGCTATTATGGAATTTGTTGAACACTCCACGGGGAGACAACTCCATGTAAAGTGCCCATCTTTAATACTAGCTTTTCTTAAAAAAATCGAACGTTGTAAAAAAAAAAAAAAAAAAAAATGAAATTAAGTGAAATTTTTTTTCGGAGAACTTCATTCCATAACGGATATGTACATTATTATCTTTTTTTCGATATTTTCATTTTTTAATGTCTTCATTAATCTGTGCTGCGATCCGCAAAGAATGGAATAATGAAATGAACAGATTAAAAACAAACTGTTTTTTACCTTTCAGTCACTGTTGTTGTATTTTTTGAAAATTGCAATGCTTGTAATTTCCAACGAATATCCGCAAAGTTAAGATGATGAGCTAAGGAAGAATCTTTTTAAATTTTTTAAAATCCGAATAAAATTAAGGAAGTTGTGACAATATGTAACTTATAGAGGAATTTTCTTTGGTGGAGAGCTTGTCACTCGAACTTCGCGTTATTGTTAGGGCTAAAGAAGGTTTTAGGAGGAGTCTTGCCACTCATACCGAGGGTTAGAAGTACGATTAAGCAAGAGAGAAGAAGAAAGAAAAAAGTTAATCTTATCAAAAAAAAAAAGAAAAAAGTTAATCTTATCAAAAAAAAAGAAAAAAGTTAATCTTTTCAAAAAAAAAGAAAAAAGTTAATCTTATCAAAAAAAAAAAAAGAAAAAAGTTAATCTTATCAAAAAAAAAAAAAGAAAAAAGTTAATCTTATCAAAAAAAAAAAAGAAAAAAGTTAATCTTATCAAAAAAAAAAAGAAAAAAGTTAATCTTATCAAAAAAAAAAAAAAGAAAAAGTTAATCGTATAAAAAAAGAAAGTTAATCTTATCAAAAAAAAAAAAGAAAAAAGTTAATCTTATCAAAAAAAAAGAAAAAAGTTAATCTTATCAAAAAAAAAGAAAAAAGTTAATCTTATCAAAAAAAAAGAAAAAAGTTAATCTTATCAAAAAAAAAGAAAAAAGTTAATCTTATCAAAAAAAAAGAAAAAAGTTAATCTTATCAAAAAAAAAAAAGAAAAAAGTTAATCTTATCAAAAAAAAAAAAAGAAAAAAGTTAATCTTATCAAAAAAAAAAAAAGAAAAAAGTTAATCTTATCAAAAAAAAAGAAAAAAGTTAATCTTATCAAAAAAAAAGAAAAAAGTTAATCTTATCAAAAAAAAAGAAAAAAGTTAATCTTATCAAAAAAAAAGAAAAAAGTTAATCTTATCAAAAAAAAAGAAAAAAGTTAATCTTATCAAAAAAAAAAAGAAAAAAGTTAATCTTATCAAAAAAAAAAGAAAAAAGTTAATCTTATCAAAAAAAAAAGAAAAAAGTTAATCTTATCAAAAAAAAAAAGAAAAAAGTTAATCTTATCAAAAAAAAAGAAAAAAGTTAATCTTTTCAAAAAAAAAGAAAAAAGTTAATCTTATCAAAAAAAAAAAAAGAAAAAAGTTAATCTTATCAAAAAAAAAAAAAGAAAAAAGTTAATCTTATCAAAAAAAAAAAGAAAAAAGTTAATCTTATCAAAAAAAAAAAGAAAAAAGTTAATCTTATCAAAAAAAAAAAGAAAAAAGTTAATCTTATCAAAAAAAAAAAAAGAAAAAAGTTAATCTTATCAAAAAAAAAAAAGAAAAAAGTTAATCTTATCAAAAAAAAAAAGAAAAAAGTTAATCTTATCAAAAAAAAAAAGAAAAAAGTTAATCTTATCAAAAAAAAAGAAAAAAGTTAATCTTATAAAAAAAAAAGAAAAAAGTTAATCTTATCAAAAAAAAAAAGAAAAAAGTTAATCTTATCAAAAAAAAAAAATAAAAAAGTTAATCTTATCAAAAAAAAAAAAGAAAAAAGTTAATCTTATCAAAAAAAAAAAGAAAAAAGTTAATCTTATCAAAAAAAAAAAGAAAAAAGTTAATCGTATAAAAAAAAAAAAGAAAAAGTTAATCGTATAAAAAAAGAAAGTTAATCTTATAAAAAAAAAAGAAAAAAGTTAATCTTATCAAAAAAAAAGAAAAAAGTTAATCTTATCAAAAAAAAAAGAAAAAGTTAATCGTATAAAAAAAGAAAGTTAATCTTATCAAAAAAAAAGAAAAAAGTTAATCTTATCAAAAAAAAAAAGAAAAAAGTTAATCTTATCAAAAAAAAAAAGAAAAAAGTTAATCTTATCAAAAAAAAAAAGAAAAAAGTTAATCTTATCAAAAAAAAAGAAAAAAGTTAATCTTATAAAAAAAAAGAAAGAAAAAAGTTAATCTTATCAAAAAAAAAAACTTACAACTTGTGATGCATTATTAATAAACACAAGATAAGGCCAAGCTGAATCGACGTTAAAATCCCCTTCGTCATATTTGCCGCAAATTGCTGTTATCCTGCAAAAGACAAAAAAAAAAAACCCCGTAGCAAATTAACATTACATACAACGTAACGGGACAGCAGTCACTCCTACACACACACACACACACACACACACACACGCACACACACAAGTCGAATACACATTCAAATCACTGAAACTTTGAAGCAGTGCCAGGGTTAGGGTTTATCACTGATGCCTCATAATAGAAACGGACACTCAACACATTGGTTGATGAAAATCTGATGAGGTTCTACAATCGATATTTTACCTAGTGTGGTAGTCAGGTTAGGACAAGCTGAGTTGGCTTCCACTGTAGGAGAAAGTTTCAAAGGAATATTAAATTCATAGGTTATTCCCAGCAACACATGTATATCCTGATCAGGGGAGATGATGTATGAGGTTGAACGATAAAATTGTCGCTATAGAAAAGACATGATTTCATTTCCGTTTGATGAAAACCGGTTTTCGTTTTTTTTTTTTTGGTGCTGACCATCTACTAGTTGGCCAGTTGTGCACAAATCACAAGAGCGAGAGTGTGATACTATAAAGTGGACCTGAGGTGGACTTGAGTCACTAAGTGCTGAGAGGGGGGATGGCAATAGACAAAGAAATAGGAAATATCCTACAATCAATAGGAAGTAGCAAACAATGAATCTGTAGGTATTTTTTAGATCAAGCTTTTAAAGTTGACAATGACAATAGAAACCCACAGATAAAACAGGAAAAGGCAGCGCCCGGTAGCCAGGGCGGGGGGTGGGGACCTCAGATACAAAGCAGAGGAGACAGTTAGTTGACAACTAGATGCCCTTCTTGTCGGATGGGAGTTGGACAGTTTTTAGAGTACTCTGTGAATCAGAAATAGAGACGAATTGCGACTGCCAGAAGGACGTAACATAGAAATAAAGACAGACACACACACAAATCCAACCATTAATTATATGTGAACATTGGTGGGTGTATTTTTCCTTTCTTTGTTCCACAATTTATTATTATTTAATTATTATACTATATTTATTATTTTATTATATTTATTATTATTTCATTATAATTATTATTATTATTAAATTATTTCATTATATTTATTATTATTAAATAATTTCATTATATTTATAATTATTAAATAATTTCATTATATTTATTATTAAATTATTTTATTATATTTATCATTATTTCATCATATTTATTATTATTTCATTATTTTATTATTATTTAATTATATTTATTATTATTTAATTATTCTATTACATTTATTATTATTGTTTAATTATTCTATTACATTTATTATTATTATTTAATTATTCTATTATATTTATTATTATTATTTAATTATTTTATTATAATTATTATTATTATTTAATTATTTTATTATAATTATTATTATTATTTAATTATTTTATTATATTTATTATTATTATTTAATTATTTTATTATATTTATTATTATTTCATTATTTTATATTTATTATTATTTCATTATTTTATATTTATTATTATTTAATTATTTTATATTTATTATTATTTAATTATTTTATATTTATTATTATTTAATTATTTTATATTTATTATTATTTAATTATTGTATATTTATTATTATTTAATTATTTTATATTTATTATTTTTTAATTATTTTATATTTATTATTATTTAATTATTTTATATTTATTATTATTTAATTATTTTATATTTATTATTATTTAATTATTTTATATTTATTATTTTTTAATTATTTTATATTTATTATTATTTAATTATTTTATATTTATTATTTTTTAATTATTTTATATTTATTATTATTTAATTATTTTATATTTATTATTTTTTAATTATTTTATATTTATTATTATTTAATTATTTTATATTTATTCTTTTTTAATTATTTTATATTTATTATTATTTAATTATTTTATATTTATTATTTTTTAATTATTTTATATTTATTATTATTTAATTATTTTATATTTATTATTATTTAATTATTTTATATTTATTATTTTTAAATTATTTTATATTTATTATTATTTAATTATTTTATATTTATTATTTTTTAATTATTTTATATTTATTATTTTTTAATTATTTTATATTTATTATTATTTAATTATTTTATATTTATTATTATTTAATTATTTTATATTTATTATTATCTAATTATATTTATAAATGTTTAATTATTTAATTATATTTATTATTATTTAATTATTTTATTATATTTATTATTATTTAATTATTCTATTATATTTATTATTATTATTTAATTATTTTATTATATTTATTATTATTTAATTATTCAATTATATTTATTATTATTTAATTATTCAATTATATTTATTATTATTTAATTATTTTATTATATTTAATAATATTTAATTATTTTATTATATTTATTATTATTTAATTATTTTATATTTATTATTATTTAATTATTTTATATTAATTATTATTTAATTATTTTATATTAATTATTATTTAATTATTTTATATTTATTATTATCTAATTATATTTATTAATATTTTATGATTTAATTATTTTATATTTATTATTATTTAATTATATTTATTAATATTTAATTATTTTATTATATTTATTATATTTATTATTTTATTATTATTTAATTATTCTATTATACTTATTATTTTATTATTATTTACTTATACTTATTGTTGTTTTATTATTTTATATTTATTATTATTTAATTATATTATATTTATTATTATTTAATTATATTTATTATTATTTAATTATTTTATATTTATTATTATTTAATTATTTTATATTTATTAATATTTAATTATATTTATTAATATTTAATTATTTTATTATATTTATTAATATTTAATTATTTCATTATATTTATTATTAATTATTTCATTATATTTATTATTATTTAATTATTTCATTATATTTATTATTATTTAATTATTTTATTATATTTATTATCATTTCATTATTTTATTATTATTTAATTATTTTATTATATTATTATTTAATTATTTCATTATATTTATTATTATTTAATTATTTCATTATATTTATTATTATTTAAATATTTCATTATATTTATTATTATTTAATTATTTCATTATATTTATTATTATTTAATTATTTCATTATATTTATTATTATTTAATTATTTCATTATATTTATTATTATTTAATTATTTTATTATATTTATTATTATTTAATTATTTTATTATATTTATTATTTTTTAATTATTTTATTATATTTATTATTTTTTAATTATTTTATATTTATTATTTTTTAATTATTTTATATTTATTATTATTTAATTATATTTATTAATATTTAATTATTTATTATATTTTTTAATATTTAATTATTTTATTATATTTTTTATTATTTAATTATATTTATAAATATTTAATTATTTTATTATATTTTTTAATATTTAATTATATTTATTATTATTTAATTATTTTATTATATTTATTAATATTTAATTATTTTAATATATTTATTAATATTTAATTATATTTATTAATATTTAATATTTAATTATATTTATTAATATTTAATTATTTTAATATATTTATTAATATTTAATTATATTTATTAATATTTAATATTTAATTATATTTATTAATATTTAATTATTTTAATATATTTATTAATATTTAATTATATTTATTAATATTTAATATTTGATTATATTTAATTATTTTATTATATTTTTTATTATTTAATTATATTTATCAATATTTAATTATTTTATTATATTTTTTATTATTTAATTATATTTATTAATATTTAATTATTTTATTATATTTTTTAATATTTAATTATATTTATTATTATTTAATTATTTTATTATATTTATACTTTTGTGAAACCATGCGTGTTCCCATCGATAGTCGCCAGCGAGAAAATGATCCGGCCATAAGAGGAATAGTCAAATGAAAAAAAATCCCCTAATACACGACGTTGGGAATCGGCGATCTGTCGAGGCCGTGCATGTAAGGTCACAATAGGTTGGTTGTTTTTGTTTTACGGCATATCAACCCTTTCCGGGTTATTTAATGCCGAATCCAAAGATTTTGAAGAAAATTTTTTTAAATAGAGTATATTTATTGTTTTCACGTCGGTTTCTATTTAACCCATAGTTGGGACCCTAACGGGTACTACCACTCCGGGTCAGAGTAGACCTGGGAGCAATGGTAATTAAAGGGTGGCTCCACACTCCCCAAAGCCCACAAGCTGGGGCCTCACCACTGGATATAGTTTAAGGTCATATCCAGGACCCCTATTGAGGGACTTTTACCCTCTGCAGGGGGGCAGTCGGCATATTCTAATGCCCCACCGACAGGGACGTCACAATAGGAGCACGAGTTATACAGTGAGCCGACGATGAGCCACTGTACAACTCATGCTCTCTACGAATCCAAATTATGATAGCAGGACCATTGACAGCACTCTCAAAATGCATCGCTTGATTGACACGAACGACAGGGACATGTTCAGAGTGATGAAAACAAAGTTTCTGGCCACGGTTATGGTCTTTGGTGTGGTTTCAAGTGAGGATTCCATACAATGGTGTCAATTACAAGTTTCCAATTACTTCTCCAAGAGAATCCAGCAAGTCGAAGCCATCTCTTTCGTAGAGAAACTGAAATAGGATGATGTCCGTACAACTAATAAAGGGAGAAAATAATAAAAAAAAAATATCAGGACAGTGTAGAATATGCCATAAACTTGGGTATACAAGCCATTATACAACCATATTTTGTTGTCACCCAAAAAGGTTTGCATCTTTCAGCTGTCACAACTGTCGTCATCACTGTTTTAAGTCAATAATGATAAAAAACATGTGGGTACTTGTTGGTTGGTTTTAAAGGTTTTATTCAAAACAGCACAATCTGGAGAGACCCTTCGACACATGCTGGATACTGTGGTGAAAGCAAGTGAAAGTAAAGGCCTTGCTTTAAATATCTCAAAAATGGTAAACATGACAGTATCCAAGAACGTACAAGCTACGAAGTTGCAGTGTGCCAGTTTTCTTTTATTCACGTTCGCCCTCTAACAAGGCATATTGCCACTTGAACGTTTGGGACCATTCCTGAGAAAGATTAGTAAGATGTTAGTTTACGTTACATTTAGACTTCTACATACAGCAAGGGAAGCAGGTAGCAGGAAGGGAATTCCAAAATCTAGCTGTTTTTTTTTTTTTTTTTTTTACACAGTGATCGCCACTTATCAAGGCCCGGAAGCCACTCAGGGATAAGGGTTATTGCAAGTACATTACGTTAGTGTGGAGATTTGATGAAGTGTTTACTTAAGGGGGCGGTTCATTAGGAATTTGTTAACATTGGACTTGAAGACATCCAAGTTGTAGTCCGGAGGGAAGCAGGCAGACGGAACAGAGTTCCACAGGCGTGCAGTTCTAAGAAAGAAGCTTTGTTCATGGAATCCGCGTTTTGATTTAGGCACAGATATAGAGTGGGGGAAATTTTTCACAGTGGATTCAGCTAGACGGGTGTTTTTCGTGAAAGATTGGCGAGGGGGGACCAGAGATTGGAGTTCAGACGAGCACCTGCCATGGAAAGCTGTTCGAGAGAAAAAACTATTAGAGTAGAAAGCTTTGCGAGCAAAACTGACCGTCGTGTGTCTATAGAGACAATAAGTGCACAGTTTGATGTCAATGTGGGAACTGTACACAATTATTCACGAGAAACTGAAGATGCGGAAGATTTGCGCAAAGTTTGTCCCAGGAGTGCTCAGAGACGATCAGAAAGAAACACGTTGTCATGACAACAAGGAGATGGTTGAGCTGATCAATTCAAATCTCGCAGTTCTTGACGCTCGGGTTAGGGTTAGGGTTAGGCGATGAAAGCTGGGTCTACTGTTAGTTTAGATTTCTTTAGGAGAAAAATAGGTGTCAATGATTATGCCAAGAAAAACAAAAAAAAACAAAAGATGATACTTACAAAGCCACAGCCGTTGTAGCTGGTCGTATGATTGTATATTGAAGAACTCCGTGTTTACAGTTCTGGATGAACTTACTGCAAAAAGAATGTACGTGTATATAATATATGTATGTATATGTATTTTTTAATGCTATATTTAACAAAAATCTCTACTATCATATAAAGTGTGTGTGTGGACTCGCAAGTAAAACAACAAAAAACACCTGAAATAGAAATGAGGTTTCATCCTCTTTTTTCCAAAATAACTAACAAAAAGAAAAAAAAAAAATACAATCTATACTCATATAATTTGTGTGTTTTTGTGTGTGTATTGATATTCATATTAAAAACCCTTTTTTCTATTTATTTAAAAAGAAAATACAACTTTGTTATATATGGCCGTGAAATTGCATTCATCTGCAAAAAATCTAGCTAATTTGCATATTCTTTTAAACATTCATTTTAGTTAATTCCCTATTAGTTTTATTTCGGTTTTCTTATGAGATGATCATCTTTAGTTAACTATTTCGTGTAATTATATTCATGCAGATATTCTACATGATTTATACTTGCGTAATATTTGCGTAAAAAGTTTATAGTAAACACAAGTTTCTTCCTATGTCTATATATCTATAAAAGTGAACGTGTCTGTATATCTGTCTGTGTGTATAGATTTCCCTATGCAATAACTGTCAATTTAAAATCTACACTCGAAATTTGATATACAGGGTACTGAGATTTGGGAAAATCTTTGTGATCGGTTTTTGGGCAGAAATTTGGCTGTTAAGAGTTCAAAGTTCAACGATTTGACCTTTGAGAACTCTGCCAAACTCCTCCGACAATTTTGGGTCTAAACACTTGAAATTTTAGATATAGGTTCCTTGGACATGGATCTAACTTAATAACTTTATTTGAGCCCAAAACAATAAATGTTACGGGGTCATAATAGGGGGTCAAAGTTAAAAAAATTGATCGTTTTTTTTTTTTTTTGCTCAACATACACCTCCAAACACCTGGGCAATGCCGGGCTGAAATGCTAGTATATATATATATATATACGTATGCGTATATATATTTGTTTAAAAAATTTTGCCTACCTATCTCTTAGGACTTCTTATATAGCGTGTAGGAATTGCGAAACTGATGTGAGGAGCAACGCCCAGAAAGCGATGGATGCTTGGCCCATGTCGGTTTTCACCGTCATATCAGACAATTGCTTTCATTTGGACACTCCCCTAATAAACGGAGAGCTGGTTTTCCCCAACACGTTGGAGAAACAAAACCAAACAAGATTTGGTAAAAAAAAAATAAATAAATAAAAAATAAAAAAAACTTAAAAAAAAAAAACTCAAAAGAACTATCCCGCAGTAAAATTAATTGCGGATTTGGCCTCATTAAACACGCACTGAAAAACTGTCTCGCAGAAATATTTAACTGCACTAAATTTAACGTCTTACATTGCTTCCGTCGCCGTAGCACAGGTGTATGTCGTCAGCCTATTGGCCGCAAGGCTCCGGGTTTGAGCCTACCTGCCATAGATTTTTTTTTTCCATTTTTAAAATCGCTGTTTTTTTGTTTTATTTTTTGTAAGTTTAACATCGTTTTTTTTTTTTGTATTTAAACAGGGTTAAGTTTCCTTTTTATTCAGCTGGGCTGATTTTTTTTTTAAATTTTCACACAAATGTACTTAATGCATCTGGCAGTGTTCTTAGATAGGTTTTGTATTGGAATGTCTTCAATAACTACCGATAATCGATAATCGACAAGCTGCAAAATCCCACCCCCACACTGTAGAGATCCCTAGATGTAAAAGATCTTTCTACTCCAGTAGTTTCTTCCCCAGAACTGCTAGACTTTGGAATTCCATTCCAGGTCACTGCTTCCCCAACTGTACTGACATGCATAAGTTCAAGTGCAACGTGAACCAACATCTCTCTGCCCAAATCCCTACATAGTACCCCAGTAGATGTTTCCCCTGATAGTAGCCCCCAACACCAAAATGGCAATGTGCCTTGTTTGGGGTGAAAATGTAAAAAAAAAAAAGAATAAGACTCTTAATTCATTGTCAATATTCGATGGCCAACCACTACACTCAAGACGCTCGTCGCTGCCACTAAATTTCTTAAACCACTATTGTATTGTGCATTCAGTAGTGGTTCCTGGGCAAAATGCTTCGTTGATACCACAGGCTGTTTAAGCAGTTTTTCGGCCTAGCTTGAATTGAAATAAGAAAATTTTGCGAATTTGCCCTTTTTTTTCCATTTTGTATTCATAAGTTCTGAAAAAAAAACTTAATTAATGTATTCAGCCGGAATTTATTAATTTCAGGAACAATCTGATTTTGTCATTGGTCGCCCACGCAATTCTGTTAGCGCGTAGTGATGTAGCTGTAATGGATTCTTTTTTGCACACAAATCCAAAGGTCTATATTTCTGTCTCTTCGCACATGTAGACAGAAAAGCCCATATAAAAGTGCTGAAGCGCCAAAAAACACAGTGTAGACAGTGTTTCCGCAAGTCACAGCCTGTAATTATCACTTGTGGTCTACCTCCGTCCAAAAAATGTTAAAACTGTATCGCTGGGAATACCAAGTTCAAACTGTAATTATCACTTGTGGTCTACCTCCGTCCAAAAAATGTTAAAACTGTATCGCTGGGAATACCAAGTTCAAACTGTAATTATCACTTGTGGTCTACCTCCGTCCAAAAAATGTTAAAACTGTATCGCTGGGAATACCAAGTTCAAACTGTAATTATCACTTGTGGTCTACCTCCGTCCAAAAAATGTTAAAACTGTATCGCTGGGAATACCAAGTTCAAACTGTAATTATCACTTGTGGTCTACCTCCGTCCAAAAAATGTTAAAACTGTATCGCTGGGAATACCAAGTTCAAACTGTAATTATCACTGGTGGTCTACCTCCGTCCAAAAAATGTTAAAACTGTATCTCTGGGAATACCAAGTTCAAACTGTAATTATCACTTGTGGTCTACCTCCGTCCAAAAAATGTTAAAACTGTATCACTGGGAATACCAAGTTCAAACTGTAATTATCACTTGTGGTCTACCTCCGTCCAAAAAATGTTAAAACTGTATCGCTGGGAATACCAAGTTCAAACTGTAATTATCACTTGTGGTCTACCTCCGTCCAAAAAATGTTAAAACTGTATTGCTGGGAATACCAAGTTCAAACTGCAATACTCAATCCTTTACCAAAGAAGCTCACGCAAACAACAAAGAACAGATATTTTTCCTCCTAAAACTACTACCTTCCTGGTATACTTTCATTTGCGGTGTTTCTTCATAAACTATATTGATTAAAACAATTTCCTCAGTCGTGGAGGATTTCTTCAGTCACGAACAGGCGATTTTGACTAAAGTTAACGCCTTATACAGATTAATGCCTGTGGAACTCTGTTCCGTCTGCCTGCTTCCCACCTGACTACAACTTGGATGTCTTCAAGTCCAACGTTAACAAATTCCTAATGAACCGCCCCCTTAAGTAAACACTTCATCAAATCTCCACACTAACGTACTGTACTTGCAATAACCCTTATCCCTGAGTGGCTTCCGGGCCTTGATAAGTGGTGATCACCGTGTAAAAAAAAAAAAAAAAAAGTGTATTTGAAAAGTTTTATTAATGCACAAGCAGAAAGGCCTGACATAAAATCAATAGTTGGTTCTTTGATATGACAGGGTAACCTTTAAACTGAATTTGTTTTTTTTTTTTACATAGGAGTCACTGCTTATCAAGGCCCAGAGGCCACTCGAGGATAAGGGTTATTAAGTGTATAGTAATCAATTGGACAATATCGTAGTAATCGTTAGTAATGGAAATTTGGTAAATTGGATTACTTAAGGGGACGGCTCATCAAGAATTTGTTTATGTTGGACTTGAAGACAACCAAGTTGTAGTCAGCTCGGAAGCAGGCAAACGGAACAGAGTTCCACAGGCGTGCAGTTCTAAGAAAGAAGCTTTGTTTATAGAATCTACGTTTTGATTTAGGCACAGATAAAGAATGTGGAAAATTATTGACAGTGGTTTCAGCTAGACGGGTGTTTTTCGTGAAAGATTGGCGAGGGGTGATCAGAGATTGGAGCTCAGACGAGCACTTGCGATGGAAATAATAAAACAGAGACAGGCTCGCAATGTCTCTTCTGTGGGAAAGAGAGAGCATAATTGAACCATGATACTTGATTTTCCCTTTTAAACTTCAACTTTAATTGAGGGCATTGCCAAGACCGTTGCAAAAAAGGTAGGTTCTCTCTACTGTGCTAGAAAGCTACTAATGCCTGAAAGTATCCTGTAACTCTATAAGGCCACCATTCGCCCATGTATGGAGTATTGTTGTCATATTTGGGCTGGTGCATCTGCTACTAGTTTCTCACTCCTAGACAAGGTTCAAAAGAGAGTCGCCAACCTAATAGGTCCTGAATTGTCATCTAAGCTTCAGCCTCTGTCCCATCGACGAAATGTAGCATCCCTCTGTTCTACAAGTACTTTAACGGTGAATGCTCTGACAAACTGCAAGCACTTGTACCCCCCCTCTCAACGTAAATACCCCCTCCCCCGACAAACCCGACAAGCAACTAAGTCCCACCCTTTCACAGTGATGATCCCTAGATGCAAGAGAGCCTTCTACTTCATTAGTTTCTTCCACAGAGCTGCTAGACTTAAAGTGGCAATGTGCCTTGTTTGGGGTGAAAATGTAATAAAAAAATTAAAAAAAAAAAAAATAAATAAATAAATAAAAAAAAAAAAAAAAAAAAAATTAAAAAAAAAATAAATAAATAAATAAAAATTTAAGCCAGAAAATCATTAATAGATTCCTTACAGTGCAATGCAGACTACAATAGATTATAGACTAAAATCACTGGAGAGGCATGTGAGACTTCCTCCCAGTGCACCCCGGTGGGTCTCCAACTAAAGCAATTAATCGATTTGATTGAAAAATGGTGGATTTTATCAATTTCAATGACAATAAAAATATGGGAGAGTGAAACCTTCGTTAATCTTCATTCTAGCAATACACACGGACGATAAAAGATTTCACTGCCAAAATAATCATATTTTAAAAACCAACGCACTTTAAGTCCTCAAAATACCACCATTTTGTTTCTAATGAATTAATAAATAATAATGTACATTATATATTTTAAGAGTTTTAAGCAAATAAAGTGATAAAAATGCGAACATCGTAAAAGCGTTTTCGGTAAGGTTATGTAATCAGTAACGGTGAAAGTTAGTTGTATTTGTTTATTTAAGAGGACAGCTCAACAGGAACTTGTTTATGTTAGACTCAAAAGCAGCTATGTCAGAGTCAGCTGGAAAGCAGCCCCACAGTATCGTATTCCACAGACAGTTATATTAAAAGAAACTTTGCTCATGAAACTTATGTTTAGTTTTAGGCACAGATAGATAATACGGAAAAATTCTATACAAAAAGGAACCATACTTTCCCATTGGCCATGCAGGCAGCAGACAAAATGGAAAGAAGTGATTGACTTGATCCTTTAAACTGAGTACTTCTTCCAAATTGTATTCTCTGCACAGGTAACTCAGCAGGTAGCTCATGAAGTTATAGATCACATACGCTTCGTAGCATTCTCGCAACGTGTCCAAGTAGATTGCCGCAGGAGGAAATCGCAATGCAAACCACTACAAAAGAAAAAAAGAAAAGAAAATATAAAACAATTTTAAAATCACAATTTTTTTTTTAATTTCTAAAATTAGCTATCACATATCAAAACTTTATTTTATTTCATAACTATCCTAAACCAATACTTTATTTCCTGTGGTCTAAAATGCTACCAAAAGCAAAATAAGTTGCTCTTTTGTAATAAAAGACTTAAAAAATTAATACAAACTTGTGCGCAGTCTGTAGAGTTCCATGTAGACAAATAGAATGAAGAAAAACAAAAAAAAAATGGCCGCCTTTTTTCTTTATATTTTTTTTTACACAGTGATCACCACTTATCAAGGCCTGAAAGCCACTCAGGGATAAGGGTTATTGCAAGTACATTACGTTAGTGTGGAGATTTGATGACGTGTTTACTTAAGGGGGCGGTTCATTAGGAATTTGTTAACGTTGGACTTGAACACATCCAAGTTGTAGTCCGGTGGGAAGCAGGCAGACAGAACAGAGTTCCACAGGCGTGCAGTTCTAAGAAAGAAGCTTTGCTCATGGAATCCACGTTTTGATTTAGGCACAGATATAGAGTGGGGGAAATTTTTCACAGTGGATTCAGCTAAACGGGTGTTTTTCATGAAAGATTAGCGAGGGGGGACCAGAGATTGGAGTTCAGACGAGCACCTGCCATGGAAATAACGATAAAACAAGGATAGGCTCGCAACGTCTCTTCTGTGGGAGAGAGGTTGCAGGGTAGAGAAAAGGGCACCCCCCACTAAGCCACGAAGTCTATTTTGTACTCTATCAAGGCAGGATAGGCTGTTTTTAGCAGCTCCTGCCCAGATATGGCAACAGTATTCCATCCTTGGACGTACTTGGCTTTTATATAGATAGAGAATTGCATCAGTAGTGAGATATCTTCTGGAGCGGTAGAAGGATCCCACCATCTTTCCAGCGACCTTGGTAACAGACTTGATGTACGTGTTCCATTTCAGATCAGGAGTAAAGGTCAAACCCAGAAGCTTGTTTTTGTTTTTTGTTTTGCAGAACATAATTAATTTTTGCAAAAAAACGAAAAAGCATCAATGTTAGGTGCATTTCATCTCAGGAAGCCAATACCTTCAGACAGCCTGATCTGGTAGCACCAGCCATGGAGATGTGCTGGCTCTCTACCTTGAGATGAGCAAAGAAGATTAAATGCAGAACAGATAGAAATGAGATTAATAACGGCATTCATTGAAGATTGGTTGGACTAGCAGGATACCTAGTGATAGGGCTTGATCATACAGCCAAACTTGCTTTCAGTACGGGATTTTCACATGATGTATCTGTGGCACTACAACAATTATGCCACGTAAAAAATGGGCGTTACAAAACTAATACCAACTTCACGGCTTTTAGTCAGCAAAAGAATTCGAGAGACTGGAACAGTGGCAACGAGTACACAAAGCAATACACAGAAACATGAAATCAACTAGCATTCAGTATTTCAGATGTAGAGGACCGCTTTTTATAAAAGATTGTAAGGAGCTCCCTAGAGTAAGTACAACTGTGGAAAGTTTGGCCACATTGCAAGATATTGTCCTCAGAGTTAGGGAAACGGGCAAGGAAGAACTTCTGCACCAATAGCTACCCTGGCAACAAAATAAAGACGCAATACTGGCCTCTTACGATAATAGAAGTGGTGGTGAACCGTATGGTAATGATTGTACTTGTCGATACTGGGTGTACCATTACTTTAATCAAGTTTAAACTTGTGAGTGAATGCAGTAGGAGTGGCAATATGGAAGTAGTTGATAGAAAGGACATAAAATGTAAAAAAGCCCAGAAAGTAGGAATCGAGTAAAAGTGGAAGGATTGGTTTTCATATTAGTTTTTATTTCACTTTCCAGGATATCGCACCGATGAAAATGGAAAGCGAGTTTCTTTGCTTGTGGTCTTAACAGTCTACATCGAGAGACCCGTCACTCCCTCCCAAGAAAGGAGGAGAGACAACCGTGAAGCCCAATCGCTCTGCTTCAATTTCAAGTTCCAACTCCTCTGTCATATCCAGCTAACCTGATCACGTAGTAACATACACATAAATCCGATCAGCTGAACAGCCCTTCCGGTAAACTTGTCTATGATCTAGCTTTTTCATATTTTGACAGGTTTTATGAAAACATCATCATATCCATCTCTTGTCTACCTCTCCAGTTAGATAGATCAAGATGAACAGATCGATCGATAGATCAATAGTTACAAAGTTAGATAACTAGATCGATATAATTTATTTTGTTTTACCTATTTCTTAACAACTAATTAACCGGAAGACTCTTTGGTGTACTTTTTTTTTTTTTTTTACATGAGGGATCACCACTTATCAAGGCCCAGAAGCCACTTGGGGATAAAGGTTATTTAAGGAATCGCATCATTGACTGGATTGACGTCACAATTGGGATCAGTCAAATGTTTGTAAAAAACTTTGAGGCAAATTTCGATGGAGAGAAATGGATGATAAAATGGAAAGAGGATCCTTCAGTGTTACAAAATAGCAACATATTACTAGAATTCACTGGAAAATGAGAAAACCTCAGAGTTTGAGAAAGAGGTGGAAAGGTGGATAGCAGAATGTATTCTTTTACCATGGAAGAGAAAAGGAAAAGGTGTGTTACCATTGATGGCAGTGTTCCAGGCCACAAAAGGAAAAGTCAGTAAATTCTTGTTTGCCTGACTGTACTGACATGCTGAAGTTAAATGTAATGTGAAAAGACATCTCGTTCTTAACTAACCAACAGTACTCTGTTAGACATAATCCCAAATAGTAGCACCTTATATTCCAAGTGGCAGTATGTCTTGGTTAAGCTGAAAAAGAGTAAAAAAAACAAAAAAAAAATTTTAAATGAAAGACAACTTACTGCGTTAAGAGCATAAATCGGAACCATCCACAGGATTCTGAAAGTAGAACAAAATTTGTCAAGGTTAGGGTTAACATTAGGATTATTTTAATATACCTATGTATGCAAGCATATGTCATGAGAGGGCATTTTTCCTTTTTAAAAGGGAAGAAATTACAATTTCTAACATAAATAATAATAATAATATAAAATATAATATAAATATAATAAAAATATAAATAATATAAAATAAATATAAAATAAATATAAAAATATAAATAATATAAAATTAATATTATAATATATAATAATATTAAATATAGTATATAAGATATAATAATATAAAAATTATACTATTAAAATACATTACATTAGAAAATAAAAAGACTCTTTTTAAACATTCCTGGAGAGTTCTAAAAATAGAACAGAAAAATTATTCTTTTTCCAAAGGCTCCAGAAAGTTCCAAGTCATAGTGTTCCAATTTAGAAATTCTAGAAAGTTCTATCCACAATGATTATAAATAGATGCTAATAGCAGCATAACTTTAGTTATTAAATAAACTCTGAGAAGGAAGACTACTTTGAGGCGACCTTTCAACTATTTATGACTCTGGCCTATTTTTCCTGGTATAAAATCCGGTCGTAAGGAATTCCAATTGCAAACACTCTCACAAAGAACTGGACTCTTGGTAAATATTGATTTCCTGATCTTATATTCTGATCAAAATAATCTATATATTAATACGATAGCATGTGTGTCCTTTTGCATGTCATGCTTAAATCCAGGTCGTTTCTCTATTTCTTGTCATCAATAATTTTACCAAGTATTCTTCATAAGTTTTGGTTTCTGTTTCAATTATAGCTGAAGAAATTCAAGTTATATATATATATATATATATATATATTTTTTTTTTTTCATAAGTTTTTATTTCGGTTTCGATTCAAACTAATGCACTCAAGTCATATGGATATATTTTTTTTACTTTTGAAATAGCAACTTTATAACATAAAAAAAATTAATAGAACATTAACTCTATAATAATACATACGAAATCTGCAAGAATTAAAATATCATATTTAAGCGTACTTTACGACTGGGCGTTCGTGCTAGCTTAGATAAATACTTTAGCAGTTTCAACAAAAAAGCTACAATAATATCAGAGCATCTCCATTTACACTGAACATCTACAGAATACGAACATCAATATATTACATATGAGGGAGTCTGCTGTGCAATTTCCACAGGTCCTGCTAGAATATTATTATTTCTCAAACTCTTATTTACGTAAAAGCTAGATTAACCTAAAACCAGATTTATTTTCTTTTTAAATATTTATTTTTACTGTTTATCTATTCAATAAATGGTTTTATTTTTCTCCTTAAATCATTCTTTTAGTTTTTTTCTTTCAATATATGTTGTATGTCTACCCCTAGACATTTTCTTGCACGTAACATATACAAAAGATAAATAAGAATAAATATTATTTCGACTACCGTTCTCATCTTGTATGGTGAATCTACAGCCTTATGGCCCTTATTTATCAAGACCCGAAGGCCATCCGAGGACAAGAGTTAATGTAAATTGTGTAAAATTTGATTATTTATAGGGATAGCTCAACAAAAATGTTTATATTGGAATTGAAAGCTACCATATTGTATTCAACCAGGAAGCAGACCAGCGGAACAGTGTTCCACAGGCAGGCAGTAGACCATACTCTATCAAAAGCCTTTGATATGTTCAGAAACGAACACCTTGTCAAGAGATTCACTAATCCTGTGTGATATAACAGTACATCAGCTGGAGATCTTGCGGAACGGAAACCATATTGCATGTTACTGAACAGGTTATTTTTGTCGAGGTGGTTAGCCACTTCTGTTTATCACAGATTTCAGCAACTTACTCATGTACAGAAGACTGATTGGTTTGTACTGAGAGGGCGATGACCGATCTCCGGAATTTTTAAATACAAGATGTTGGGAAGCATTTCTCCTTAAGGCAATGTTTAAAAAGTTTTGTAAGTACGGGAGCTAGTTTCGGTTGAACCTTTTTGAACACTATGATGTGATTTGACATCCGTGATTACTTGCTTATATGAAACGTCTGTTGTGTAACGCGCATGAGAAATTATCAGCAGGGGCTGTGGGATAGCTGGCTTGCAAAGATATTAGCAGCAGCACTCGAAAAAGCACATATGCAAATTAGGAAGTGCGTACAAGCTTGTGTGACAAGAAAAATTATTCAATGTGGTCGGGTGGAAAAAGAAAAATCCGCACAAGAATAATCGAAGGTGAGAAATGGCTGGCTAATGCCAGCGTGAGGTCAGAGAAGAAAAGTGTTTTATTGGGTGAGATGGACGCGTGGCCTTGTAATGGTGTCTAGAAATTTTTAAGCTGGTGTTGAGATGGGAAGGTTTTGTTAATCTCATGGCAGACAAAATGAACAGTTCACAAAAAAAAAAACCAAAAAAAAACCAGAAGCATCGTTTGGAAGGTAGTTGTAATAAATACCTTTTGCTTGGAAAAAAAAAGATTTATTTATTTTTTTGTTTGCTTGTTCCTGCGACATTACAATTCTTGGATGCGTGTTTGGCCAGTTTGCTTTATACCGTATCAACTCATTTCATGCTATTTAATGCTGATTCCAATTAATTTCAAGCAAGTTTCAAGTTCTGTATATCTTCAAATATTTATTCATAGTGTTTGGTTTGGTTATTTTGTTTTACAGCATATCAACCCCTTTTTGTGTTATTTAATGCTGAATCCAATAATTTTGAAAAAAAAAAGTTTTTATGCTTCAAGTTCTTTATATTTCCAAATATTTATTTATGGTATTTGGTTTGGTTTGGTTGCTTTGTAGAAGATAATTGTTGTTTTTGGCTTTGTATAACATGATTGAGTTTTGTAAAGGGAAAAAACCCCCCAAAAAAACAATAACATTAAAGTTTGGTACATTTTTGGTCAGGAAGCCAGTATCTTAAGACTGGCCTGATCCGGTAATGCTAGATTCACTTTTTTTTTTTTTTTTTTTTTTTTTACATGGGGGTCACCACTTATCAAGGCCCGAAGGCCACTCAGGGATAAGGGTTATTGTGTGTACAGTAATCAATAAGATAGTATTGTAGTAATCATTAGTATTGCGGGTTTTGATAGAGTGTCTTACTTAAGGGGGCGGTTTGTCAGGAGTTTGTTTATGTTGGACTTGAAGACGTCCAAGTTGTAGTCAGGTGGGAAACAGGCAAGCGGCAGAGAGTTCCACTGGCGTGCAGTTCTTAGAAAGAAGCTTTGCTCATGGAATCTACGTTTGGATTTAGGCACAGATAAAGAGTGGGGAAAATTATTGACAGTAGTTTCAGCCAGACAGGTGTTTCTCGTGAAAGATTGGGCTAAAGTGGACCTGGGAGAAACTGTAACTTGCCAGTTTTCAGACTTTTTTTTTCTGTCATTTCCATATTTGTGTTAATATATCATTGGAACGTTAACCTCAAGTCCAGTTTGCAACAAGCCCCTCTCAAAAAAAAAAAAAAAAAAAAAAAAAAGATTGAAAGAATAATAAATTAAAATATAAAAAATAAAAATAAAAAATTTTTTTTAAAAGTAAATGAAAAATTTATCAAGTTGTTCAGCCTTAAATTTTAACACATTCTTTAACAACATGGTGGTTCCCGGCTCGCTTAGTCGGAAATTGTGATTTTCTTAAAAAAAAAAAAATAATAAAAAAATACTTGATCAATTGGCCGTCTTGCAGTTTAGATAAACCTAAATACGAGGAAAATACGGGGATATATTTAGGGGTACACCGTCTGTAAGAAAGTAATTTAATTGGCTATTGAAAATGACGTAATTATTGTAAAATAATTTTAAAATTAACGTAATAAAATTAAATTGAAACAACATTTGAAAACAATATTTTTTTATGAAATGATTTTTATTAAATACAGAAACAAACAAAAACAAAATCATAATTTATATTGTTCTCGAATACATTATTATACAAGGAAATACCCGACACGATTTCCTTCTCCGCCATATAACTTCCAACAAATGTAGACTCAACATAATTATCATTTTTAAATAATTTTTTTTTTTTTTTTAATTTCATTTTCACCCTAAACAAGGCGCTTTGCCAACAATATCAGGGGCAGAAACTACTACGGCACTATGTTGGGATTTGGGCAGCAAGATGTCGGTTCACATTGCACTTGAACTTCTGCATGTCAGTACAGTAAGGGAAGCAGGAACCTGGAATGGAATTCCAGAGTCTAGCGGTTCTGGGAAAGAAACTACTGGAGTAGAAAGATCTTTTACATCTAGGGATCTCTACAGTGTGGGGGTGGGATTTAGCAGCCTGTCGGGTTTGTCGAGGGTGTCTACGTCGTGGGGGCACAAGTGTCCGCACTTCGTCAGAGCATTCACCATTAAAATACTTGTAGAACAGGCAGAGGGATGCAACGTTTCGTCAATGGGACAGAGGCTGAAGCTTAGATGCCAGTTCAGGGCCTATCAGATTGGCGACTTTTTTTAACCTTGTCTAGGAGCGAGAGACTAGTAGTAGATGCACCAGCCCAAATGTGACAACAATACTCCATACATGGGCGAATGGTGGCCTTATAGAGGTACAGGATACTTTCAGGTGTCAGTAGTTTTCTAGCACGGTAGAGAGAGCCTACCTTTTTCACAGCGGCCCTGGCAATGTTTTCAATATAATTGTTCCAACTCATGTTTCATGTGAACGTTAGGCCAAGGAGTTTGAAAGATGTACTCTCAGACAGGGAGTCATTGGCCATTGCTATTGGTGGCAGAGAAGGTTTCTTGTAATTATTGAAGGAAACCAGTTTAGTCTTGGCAGCGTTGAATGTGACCATCCATTTTTGTCCCCATTCCTGGATTTTTCTCTTATCTAAGAAGGATTTAATTATGTTAAGTATTCTACCAGTGATATCGTATGATCTAATTTTCCTGAGGAGACCCTCATGCCATACCCTGTCAAAAGCCTTAGATATATCTAGAGCTACTGCTCTGCCCTCCCCCGCTTAGTCCAGTGAATGGTATATACGTTCAGAGATTACAGTGAGGATGTCAGCTGTGGAACGGGCATGTCTAAATCCATATTGTTTGTCAGTCAGATGTTTAGCGTCTGTAAAGTGCCGGACTAGAGCATGGTTAATTATGGTCTCAAATATTTTGGCGAAAAGTGGGAGGAGGCTAATGGGGCGATAATTTAATGGGTCAGTTCTTTCGCCAGAATTCTTGAATATTGGTACCACAGAAGCAGTTTTCCAACAGCCCGGAAAGCAAGATTCATTAAGGCATTTGTTGTAGAGTTTGGAGAGAACTGGAGCTACTTTGGCTGAGCACTTTTTTAATAGCACAGCTGGGATGAGATCAGGTCCACATGCTTTTGAAGTGTCAAAGTTTTTTATGATAGCGTGTACCTGAGCAGGGGTGATTTTTAAATCGTCTAGCATGGCGTCTGTCTGCAAAGGAAAGTCAGGCAGGGGGGTGGTTGGTAGGGTCCAGTGTTGAGTTCGAGGCAAACCGGCTGGCAAGCATATTAGCCTTGTTGGTTGCTGAGCAAACAACCTCGTGACTGTTGGTTAGCGGGGGAATTGTTGATTGCCCATTATTTACTACACTGTTGTAGATTTTCCAGAAGTCACGATTTCCTAATTTTTGTGCTTCGATGCGTTTTTTAGTGGTTTCAGTAAATTTTCTCTTAGCTGTCGCTATTTCTTTCTTAACATTACTTCTAGCTTCTATATACTTCTGTCTGTTTGAACTGGACTTATGTCGGTTAAATCTGCGGTATGCATGCTGCCTTTGAGCAATGGCAGTTGCACAAGTCGAAGTAAACCATTGGGGAGAGTGGGGCTTACTATAAAATTTTCGCATGGGAACATGTGCTTCCATTGCTGTTTTGAACCATTCAGTGGTCTCATTTGCGCACTGTTCAGCAGGAAGAGAAAAAATATTTCCTCATGGGGCATCTCTGATAAGATCTCTGATGGCTTCCCAGTCAGCCTTTTTATAATATCTTGTTGTTTTGAACACTGGCTCTTCAGTTTTGGGTCTAGAATTTAGGGCAATTTCTACCATTATCACTGCATAGTCAGTGTTCCCGAGTGGGCTGTCAGCATTTGTTGTACAATCCTTGGGAACTGTAGTCAGAAATAGATCTAGAAATGATGCTTATTGTTCTTACTGGTCAGGGAAACGGGTTGGAAATGTAACCATTTGAGATAGGGAGCGAGATATAGCAAAACTATGAGTTGTGCTGCCCGCTGCATAATGATTATAAAATAATTAATAATTAAATTCTTTAACAAAAATTTAATTTTTTTTAAATTCTGGGTACTTGTACAGTTTAATCAATACATTAAAAAATTAAAATATCGAAAAAAGGTTATATTTTATGTATCTGTTTTGGACTGAAGAGCTCCGAAAAAAAAAAAATTTCACTTAATTTGATCAAGTAATTTTTTTTTTTTTTTACAGCAGAAAAACGTTTTTATGACAGCGCGTTGAAGATAGCCATCTTTGAATTTTTTTAACACACCACGGGGAGATAACTCAGTTTAAAGCACAGACACTCCCTCCCCGTGTTAAATAATAGCTTTTCTTTTTTAATCCCCCTAAACTGGACACAGTGGGGTGCTTCAGTGCCATATATGTCGGTGCAGTTGGACTGGGCTGGGTTTGCCTAATGGATTGAGAGTACCGGATTGACAGTTTCTGGCTGCTGTTTCCGACTGATAGTACAGGAGCCCTAACTCTTTGGTAGCGCTTAGAGCGGCTGCTCCATCAACAGTTGTAAAATATCGGGATGTTTGTAGTGCCATAAAAATCGAAACATGGCTACCTTTTCATCAGTATCATAACAAATTGTTTTTTCCCTGTAAAAAAAAAAAAACCGAAAAACAAAAACAAAAAAAAAAAACTACTTGATCAAATTAAGTGAATTTTTTCCCCTGGAGAACTTCATTTCATAACGGATACGTACAATATAATCTTTTTGTTTGATATTTTCATTAAACTGTACAACTACCAAATTCTGTTACAATGATTACGTCAATTTCAATAGGCAATCAAATTACATTCTTACAGACGGTCGGTGTACCTCCAAATATGTCCCCGTATTTTCCTCATATTAAGGTTTATCTAAACTGCAAAAGGGCCGATCAATTTACGTGATTTTTGGAATATAACTTCTTTGTTTCATAAAGACTTTTTTTTGCAATTTATTTTTTTATCGTTTAATTCTAAACAAGAATTGGTCAATGTCAAGTTTCTTTCTAATTCCTCAAAAAACTTTAAAATGACGACTTATATGGGTATGCTGAAAACGAATATCACATTTAAATTTGGGGCAGATAAGTAGTTTTCATGATATGAAGAAATTACTTTTTTTTTTCTCCAAAAGTGGGGGATCACTTTCTTATATAAATTTAACCTATAATGAGCACCCACTTTCTGGCCACCTAGTAATTTCAAATTTAACTGATATTCGTTTTGAACACACCCGAAAATCGGCGCTGTTTGTTTTACTAAGAGATGCGTTCATTTTGTCATCTCATAATTTAGGACGCTAATTATGCTGTCAGTAAGGTTACAAAAATATCCTTTTGTTTTTCGTTCTTTTTTTCATTATAGAACTTATGTAGTTTTTAACAGGTGCTTCTGCAGTTTAATATTTCAAAAAAATTCTGTTTACATTAGAGGTGGTGGAGGGGCGGGTGGTGTTGTGGCGGCCACCCGCCCCTTCGCCGTCGCCTAATGTAAACAGAGTTTTTGTGAAATATTAAACGATTCTTCTGCTCGGTTAATGTCGGCAGGTTACTTACCGAAAAATGGTTAATTAAAGTACAGAAGCACCTGTTAAAAACTATACAAGTTCTATAATTGAATACCAACAAATAAAAAAAAAAGAAAAGAAAAAAAGAACGAAAAACAAAAGTATATTTTTGTAAACCGCTCGTGTAAACTTACTGACAGCATAATTAACGTCCTAAATTATGAAAAAAAATGAACGAATCTCTTAGTAAAAAACAGCCCCGGTTTTCGGAGGGTGCTGAAAACGAATATCACAGTCAAATTTGTTTTATGATATGAATAAATTACTAGGTGGTTAGAAAGTGGGTGCTCATTTTACGTTAAAATTATTTGATCCCCCCCCCCCCACTTTTTGAAAAAATAATTTCTTCATATCATGAAATATACTCATATGCCCCAAATTTAAATGTGATATTCGTTTTCAGCACCACCGAAAACCTCTCCAAGTCGCCATTTTAAAGTTTTTGGGGGAGTTGGAAAGAAACTTGACATTGACCCCAAAATCAATGAAATAAATAAAACAATAAACAAAATAAAAATCAATCTAGCTTAAATTTTACAGATGTTTTAAAATAAACATTTATTCACAATGTCTTATTTATTTCTAATGTAATTTTATCTTGTAAATGTTTTTATTGTTTTTTATATTGTTTATTTAAATGGTTTTCTTTTATTTACGTTTAAACTAATTGTAATAAATACGCATTTTTATTTTAACGGATCGATTTCGGGTCCATTTTTTTTTTTTTTATTTAACTGAGGGACTGCCAAAAGTCACCACAGAATTACACCCCCCCCAACATGTAACACGATGTAACTTTATTATAAATTAATATTATCAGTATAATTTTGTACCATTTTGTACGATGTAACTTTATTATAAACTAGCGGGGGTACCCGGCGTTGCCCGAGTGTTTGTTTCCGGGACGGGGGGGGGAGTTTTAAAAAATGTTATGGTAGGTAAGTAGGAAGGATCAAACCCGGAGTCATGAGTAAAAGTAGGAAAATAAAGTGTGAAAAAAAAAAAAAAAAAAAAAAAAAAAAACATCTGCAACGTTAACAGTTCGGCCACCAAGAAAAGTCCATTCCAGTTGTTTAGGAAAAAAAACAAAAACAAAAAAAACGACTACGGTAGGTCGGCGCGAACGTGAAAATATAATGTGAATTGTCCAGCACGCTAACCACTACGCCACAGAGCACTGCAGCTTAGTTTAGTGATTTTAAATAACTTCACATGAAAGAACTACGAAGCCAAACCGGTGTTCTCTTCTCAACTGTTCCTTGTGAACGATCCCCAAACGGTGTTAAGTGGTGACAGGGGGAGGAGGAATTTATTAGAGAGAAAATATTTTACCACTTCCATTGATCTTAACCGATTTTGGCCGTGACTTCTCAGCAGAAAAAGTATAGACATCAAAGATTATCGAGGAATTTGAGAAATAATAAGCCTATAACACACCTCAGATATTGTTCTGCAGTTTGTGCATATTATATTTGCATGAAATATCTTGATTTTTAATCCTATTAAGGTCAAAATCAGACGGGAAAAAATGAGTTCATTTTATTTATATAGAGATTAATATTATCAGTATAACTTTTGTACCATTTGAAAGAAGGGCAAAATAAACCAGTAATAATTTTTAAAAATGTTTCTCATCGTATTCAAATACTGAAATTGCGAGATGAAAATCGTGTTGACATAATTGGCGCTTTAAAATAAGGTTCCCATGTAGTAGACATTCTGAACGTGAAAACATACCCGTGTTTAATAACTCTAGCAAAAATCAATTAATGGTTAGATTTTCGTGAAATTTTCGACATTTATCCATTTTAGAATTAAATTACATATAAAATGCAGTTTCCGTAAAATATGAGGGGAAATATTTTTTTAGTGTGTGCCCCCCCCCCCTATTTATTTTTTCGAAATTTGAAAAAATATTTAAATCTATCGAAATTTATATTTATTATGAAACATAAGAGTTCAAATAAGTAAAAAATATTTATTTTTTAAAAATTTAAATACACGTATTGAACAAAAATTTACCTTAAAGTTGCAATTAAAAAATTGATATAAACTTAATTTTTTTTTTTTTTAAATAGCGTTTTTTCGAATTAATATATACTATAATCAGTTGAATTGCCAAGAAAAAGAAACTTTGTAAACATTAATTCATTTTTAAAAGATTAAAACGATTAAAATTCCATTATTTTAAAATGTTCTTGTTCTGTTACAACATAGATTTTTAATTAATTGTGTATAACTTTTTTTTAAATATTAAATTTTTACATAAACATGGCTCTTATCAGCTATTCTATCGCCAGATTAAAACAGATTTGAAAATATTATTGTACAAATATTAAGCATTTTGTAGCCCCCCCCCCTCATATTGTGTTAGTCTCTTTTTACCGAACAAAATATGGAAGCCCGTAGGTAACCAAAAAGAACAGTCAGTAAAACCGTATTTCATATTTAATATACACAAATGTTTATAATATTATTAATCATTAAACCGTGAAATCTTAAAACCTAACAAAAATATAACAAAGATTAATTATTAATTGCAGTTTGAAGAAGATAAACAAAGGTTTTTAAAAAAATCATTAAGTCGCTTCTGCTTTTCCATAGTTCGTATAGGTAACACAAGTCTGACGTCACGGGAACATGCGCTTCGTTTTTTACATTGTTTTGTGGAAAACAGATTTAGTGCTTGTGAAGATTGAGTCGACAAATAGATTTGTTTAAATACGCAAAAACAACAATGCTTATTTAATTGTCATGTCGAAAATAGTAATATATCCAAAAATTACGAAAATTCATCGAGTAGAAAATTATTTATAGTTAAAAGTAATTTTTACGGAATTTTTTTTTTTTTTTTGGGGGGGGGATGCCATTTTTCATAAATGTGAACACCTGGAGAGATTGCGAATAGAAGGGCCGTACCCATTTTCAACACTAATGGCTGACGTTTTGTTTTAGCCGATAGGCTTTTTATTTTTACTAAAAACACAATAGCGGTTCGGTTCGCCGGTTGTTCTACTCAATTTTTCGTAATTTTTGGATATATTACTATTTTCGACATGACGAATACGTAATATTGTTTTTTGCTTAAAAAAATTGGGTGTTTATTCCGAAAGCCGTTCTTAACATGGGGGGTGGTGCTTATAATACGCTGGGACACGTCGTAAAAATTGACCAAGAAATCTGTCGACTTTAATTTAACTAAAACATCTAATAACGAAAAATCTGTTTATTTTTATCAGCAAAAAACTACGTGGGTTTTATATTTAATCGATTCATTTTATTTTTCACAGTTATTGTTTTGGTTAAAATCAACTTCCGCCCGTCTTTGTTTACATTCTTCCTCAGCTGATATTTTGAGATTAAAGATAATGACCTGGAGATGAAACTTTCGATTAATGTTTACCAGTTTTATAAGTAGATCTACCCTTTTTTCTTTGGTTCCGATTTATTCAACTTCATTTTGAAAATACAGAAAAATCTTTATGATGTACGCACTCGTCACGAAACAAAGATTTCATATTCCAAAAACCACGTAAACAGATCAAGTAATTGTTTTTGTTTTTAATCAGAAAATCATATTTTACTACGAAGCGAGGTGGAATTTTTTAGGCAATCTTTAAGAATTGCGCTCTCAAAACAAAGATGGCTACAGTTAATCGAATGCAAGTACGGAACGGAAGGCATCAAGCATTAAACGAAATACGAAATCATACAGAAACACCCCATTGAAAAAAAAAAAGAAAAAAACAAAAAAACTACAAGTTTCAACACTTCTTGTATTAATATATTTGATTTCTTCATTTATAAAAATGTAAAAAAAAATAAAAAATTTTTTTGTTTTAGTGTGCAAAAAGTTTAAAACACTGAGGTGTTTCGTCAAGTTTTTCAGGGTGTTCATACGGAATCGCCTAAAAACGTATAATCTCATTTTTTATGGTAGTGAGGTTAACACGGGTAGTAAATCTACAAATTTATTTATTTTATTTATTTATTTATTTTTTGGAGATGATATTTCTTTTTCAAAATTTATCGCGGCTTTCAAATCAAACACTATTTCAGTCATTTCCGCAATCGGAAACATTCAGGCCGATGTGGGTTCCTTCTAGTATAGACAAGTAAAACAAAAAGAAAATAAAAGGAAAAAGTTGAAGATTAAAATTGGTAGAAGGGGGGGGAGTAGTTAATGGAAGGGATTTTTTATTTGCATCTTTTTTTCGTTTTTTTTTTTTTCAGCGGATTATAATCGAACGATCACTGAGCTAACAGATTATGTATAATAAAAAATAATCAATATTTAATATTTTTAAAGGGGGTGCTCTGTTTTTAATAAAATGTTTTAGTAAATCGATCCCCCATTTTGGAAGCATCGACTTTTTTTTTGCTAAATTTGGAAAATTTAGCCTTTTTAAGCCTTTTTTGACGGGGGGGGGGGGAAAGCTAAATTTGCTAAATTTGGCCGAAAAAAGTCAAGGATTCCAAAATGGGAGACCGACATACTAGAACGTTATATTTAAAACGGCACCCCTTAAAATGTTAAATCCCATTTTTTTTTTTTTGGTACCTTTTGGGATAATCTGGTAGATTAACGACCATTTGATAATCCGTTGAAAAAAAAAAAAAAAAAAAAAATGAAAAAAAAACGAAAAAAAAAAAAAATTACAGAGGAGGTTTCCGTACGTGCGCTTAAAGGAATAACAAACAGCTAGTCACGAGATTTGTTAATTATTTACGGACACAATAATTAAAAAGAAAACTGTTAAAAAAAAGAGTTTATTTTTTAAGTTTGGTTTTATTTTTTTTCTTGTTTATTTTTATTAAGATAGGATTTCCAAGGGTATTTTTTTTACGATGTACATATTATAAACACCCTCAACCTTCCTATGTTAAGAACGGCTTTCGAGGTTGGGGTGTTTATTCCGAAAGCCGTTCTTAACATGGGGAGGTTGAGGTGTTTATAATACGCTGAGGCTGAGGCACGTCGTAAAAATTTACCTTTCCAAGTTACATGTAATCTTTTATCGTATCTTTTGTTTATTAAATTTGTTAGGTGAAAGTACAAAATAGTTACAAAATACCCTTCCCATGTTAAGAATGGGTTTCTAAATTATAACGTTATTATTTCAGCACGCTCCGTAAACTGCATAAGTACTGACTACTGCTATTGCTGACATTATTACCTTAGTTACCTCCCGCCTCACGAAAAAATGAGATTCTACGGTTTTTAGGCGATTACGTGTAAACATCCTGAAAAAAAACTTGTCCGAAAACACACGCGCACACACACACACACACAAAAAAAAACAATTATTTAAAAATTTAAATGGGGGGGGTCAGTTTCGCTTATACGTTTAACATAAAACGAATCCTCATTTCTGGGTCATTCTAGCAATTAATTTTTTATTTTGCTATGGGAGATAAATTCTGTGCCTTTTTTTTTTAAAGTAGGATACTTCTTATGTGTTGTTTTTTATGATATTACCACTCGGACTTAGGGTTAGTGATAAAATATTAGTTAACTGCTCGGAAATGATGGAGGATACTTTTGCGTCAAATTAATAAAATAATTGTTTTGTTTATATTGACGTTTTTAGTTTCAAGATCACGCAACATTATCACAATTAAATTTAGCCATCTTAAAGCTAAAAACTAGAATATAACCTTTTATTTTCTTCTTCCCGAATTTTCTTTCAAGGTAATCACATGTAATCGCCTAAAAGTGTAGAATATTATTTTCCGGTAATATTGAATTTTTTTGTTCACGTGCCCCTTTTCCGAATTCGTGATCATTGGTTGTTAGCAATGGACTTTTCCTCATATATTAAACGGTCCAAAAAAAAAAAAAAAAAAAAAAAAAAAAAAACGAAACAATTTCGCGATTATCCCAAAGTTCCGCGTGTTGACTTCCAGTTTCTGTTGACCGTTCTGCTTTTTACGATGAATGCCCTGGAAAAGTCCCTTCTGATTAATATTTACTAATTTAAAAATAAGCAAACGAACTTGGATATATTTTTTTTCATAATAAAAGAATATTTTAAAACTAATAAACAAATTCATCGTGAAGCAGAACGGTGGGCAGAAACCAGAAGTTAAATTAAAAAAAAAAAAATAGAAAAGAAACACGCGGAACCTGGGGATAACTAAATTTTAATAAGATTTTGTGATATTTTTTTTTAATTATTATTAATTGTTAAATTACGACTGTTTTGGGCGCAAGAGAGGCAATCGATTGACAATTTCGGAATAGGGGCGTGTGAGCAAGAAAATTATTATTTTCTCTATTTTTGTTGGGGGGGGGCGGGATGCTAACTTACAAATTTATCTTTTTTTTGGTACTTTGCTGAGAAGGTATCCTTCTATTTTTTAAAGCATAGTATTTTCAAGTTAAATTCAGGTTTTACGAGGTGAAAGTACAGAATAGTTACAAAGCACTCTGCCCTCCCCATGTTAAGAATGGACTTCTTAATAATGTTATTATTTCATCAAGGAACCTTCTTTGCATAAGTACACTCTTTTTTTTTCATTATTATTAAATACGAACCTTATAATGTGACGCTGAAGATGCGGTTGTGTATAATGGATGAGATGTTGAAGAATCCCCCACAGAGATATGGGGAGGGCCATCATCACAAACAAGCCACCGACGAACCAGCCTTCCACATGGGTTTGGGCCCCGTGTTTGTTCAACTCCATGATACACAGGGGCAAGGCAACAAGCAGGCAGAGACCGTAGAAGGTCATCACCAACGGACGGATCCAGTGTCTCCATCGTTGCAACCAATCCATCATAAACAAAAAACACGACGGCCATAAAACGCACTTAGACAAACATCATTAGAAGCGAGAAGTGACACAAAAGCGCAGACCAAGGGAGATAACTCTCGATGACTCACAAACAATAACGATAACTCTTTTTGATGCCTGTTCACTTTTGCCACCGCGCTATTTTTAAATAGTTTTGTGTCCCTCGACAAAAAGAGAATGAACCTCTAAATTCACCCTTCGCACTTATCTCAATAACTATACCTTGGAATTTTTTAAATTTTACACAAATATTAAACACGATATAAGTAAAAAAAAGTAACAGAACGGATTTTCTGGGGAATGTCTCCCCCCCCCCACCAGAGGTGCCTTTCGGGTTAAAATGGCTAAAATTGACACTTTTGTGCTTATTAAAAAAAATGGGTTTGTATTACTGTACACATAGATTCGAAAAAGTTGTCAAAAAACAAATATAGAACAAATAAATGTTATCAAAGGCAAGATAAGTTACTTTTCTACCTAACTGGATATATTTTTCGTGTTTTTATTCAATGTAACATGTTTATTCAGCTCGAAAACCATGCAGTGTTTACCAATGTATTGGAAAATTCAAAATGGCAGCCGACTCTCTCTCGGAGAGGGTACGTTTGGGAAAAGGTATTATAAATAATAAACTAGACAAAATACTGTTAGAAATTCGCTCAATATATGTTACCGTGACATAAGTTGACATGTATTCGGTTGTTTTCTAACAGTATTTTGTCTAGTTTATTATTTATAATACCTTTTCCCAAACGTACCCTCTCCGAGAGAGAATCGGCTGCCATCTTGAATTTTCCAATACATCGGTAAACTCTGCATGTTTTTCAAGCTGAATAAGCATGTTACACTGAATAAAAACACAAAAAATATATCCAGTTAGGTAGAAAAGTAACTTATCTTGCCTTTGATAACATTTATTTGTTCTATATTTGTTTTTTGACAACTTTTTCGAATCTATGTGTACAGTAATACAAACCCAAAAAAATGATACCTTGGATTTTTATAAAATTTTCTGAAAATTTGTAACTAACTGATTTCTATAAAATTTTGTTTGTCTATACTTCACGATAACTCTTGGTTGTGCCCCAGGGGGCTATTTTAGGGTTTAGAATTTAGGAAAACTCGTCCCGGGAAAACTCGTCTCGGGAAAACTCGTCTCCGGAAAACTCGTCTCCGGAAAACTCGTCTCCGGAAAACTCGTCCCCTTTCGCTAGATAGGAAAACTGGTCCCTTATTAAATAAATATCGATTGAAAACACATTTTATGATCGTTCTTGAAGGAGATATTGCTTTTTAAAATAGACTATAGCCCCCCCCCTAATATTTAAAAAAAAATATTTTTATTTGTTTAATGTTTTTTTGTTTGTTTTTTTTTAAATAAAATCGATTGTCCGTTTTCTACCTAACTGGCTAAGTTCTTAGTGGTTTCACTTATTTTAAAGCGTTTATTATGTTCATACAAAGTTAATTACAATTTTTGGGGTTCTTATTTTAACGATTTTTTTTGGAGTCATAAAAACAATAATAAAAAAAACAAAACAAAAAAATTAAAAACTGGGAGCGTTACTTTTTTGTTTTGGTTTTTTAATTATGATAGTTTTTTTGTTGTTATGTTTCGTTTTCTCTCATACCAAATGACACATGCGTTATTTAAAATTATAATTCTATCAGGGTTTGTATTACTGTACACATTGATTCGAAAAAGTTGTATTTTTAAAATATAATTTAGAGAGGGGGGGTTAAAACTATATCTCCCTCCGAAAAACAACCAACAAAAAATGAAATTAAAAATATTCTTGATACACGATAGCGGAGTTTTCAATAAAATTAATTAATAAATTTATTTAGTGATTACTTTTTCTCTTAATGATTGATTTTAGAATTTTGAAGTAAAAATTAAAAATGAGTTAACGAGAGATTGTTAGCACATGGCATCTCTCGCGCCAAAAAAATATTTCGCTTTTAATTTATTAGTTAATTTTTGCAAAATTTGACAGGACGACAATAAATGTTGATAATTGATAAAATTATAATTTTAAATAACGCATGAGTGCATTTGGTATGAGAGAAAAAACAAAACCATAACAAAAAAAAACAAACTATCATAATTAAAAAACCAAAACAAAAAAAGTAACGAAGAATCGAATCGCTCCCTGATTTTTTTAAATTTTTTTGTTTTGTTTTTTATTATTATTGTTTTTATGACTCCAAAAAACATCGTTCAAATAAGAACCAAAAAATTTGGTATTAACTTTGTATGAACATAATAAACGCTTTAAAATAAGTGAAACCACTAAGAACTTAGCCAGTAAGGTAGAAAATGGACACTTAGAAAATCAATTTTATTTAAAAAAAAAAAAAAAACATTAAACAAGTTAAAATATTTTTTTTAAATATTATGGGGGGCTATAGTCTATTTTAAAAAACAATATCTCCTTCAAGAACGATCATAAAATGTGTTTTCAATCGATATTTATTCAATACGGGACGAGTTTTCCTACCTAGCGAAAGGGGACGAGTTTTCCGGAGACGAGTTTTCCGGAGACGAGTTTTCCGGAGACGAGTTTTCCGGAGACGAGTTTTCCCGGGACGAGTTTTCCCGGGACGAGTTTTCCGAGCACCAATAAAAACACTCCGTTTTTGGGACTATTTTACCTTAGTTGTCAAAAATTTTCTGTTTATCTCTATTCAGCAGTTTTACATGGTGCTGAACTCAAATTTAAATATGTTAAGGCCTTGGGGGACTTTTGGGGCTAAATGAGGGGGGGGGCAAATGATGGACTTAGTCATTTCCTTTTTTTTGCATTGTGCAGAAACTCAAATTTACATATGTTAAGGCCTAAAACTGCATCGTTTGTTCATTTTCACCAGGATTTGACGTCCCGTGGGGACTTTTGGGGCTAAATGGTGTTTGGGAGGGGGGCAAATGCTGAACCTAGTCATTTTTTTATGCTCCGTTCACTGTTCACTCACAGGGGATTACGCATGCTTCACTTGTTTCAGGTTAAATTCAAGCTTAACAACATCTTTCTTTATCATTAAATTGTTAGGTGGAAGCACAGAATAGTTACAAAACACCCTCCCCATGTTAAGAATGGCTTTCAAAATAATAACATTATTTCAGCATGGTGGCAAAAGTGCACGAGTACCCTCTTTTTTCTTTAACTAAGAGGAATATGTAGCAGGGAAGTACATAATCTACGTCTTGTCTAGAATCTGTCCCCCACCCGCCCCTATAAAATAACAAAAATTAAATAAAAAAACTGGGTGCTTTTAAGATAGAGGTGAAAGATCAAGTTTAAAAAAAAAATATGTGGTTTTAAGCGAAAACAACAATATTTATTTAATTATCATGTCGAAAATAGTAATTTATCCAAAAATTACGAAAATTCATCGAATAGAAATTCTGTCCAAATTCTTGAGTTCGGCAGAAACATTCCAGAGTTCAATAAGATCCACCTAAATAAGGTTGGAGGTTACATCGACCGAAACGTTGTGAAAATCACGCTCAAGATGAGAACAGTAGTGCAATGACTTCAAATAATACGAATAAATAATCCTCATCTCAAAAATTCAGAAACGTTGTCTCTTTTTGTGTCTCCACTTTCTCGTTCTCTTACTCGACGTTGCTCAGTCTCTCTCGGCTAACTGAACTGAACTAACTGACTGACTGACTAAAATGTACGTTTCTATATATTTGAGGATAGAGGGCGTCCCTACGTCACTGACACGTCATTATGCACTCAATCCTTGTAAACGTTGTTCCAGGTTTAAATTCTCTCTCCTCTGATCTTGAGCATGTAGTACAATGGGGAAAAGAGTGGCTGGTTACTTTTAATGCATCTAAAACCAAGCTTCTCTCTTTACATCATCAGCATTCTGATCCATATCTGGCATCAATTGAAATGAATGGCTCTCGTCTTCAGGAGGCCTCAAGTTTTGACAAGCTTCTGGGCTTGACCATTACTCCTGATCTTAAATGGAACACGTACATCAAATCTGTTGCCAAAGCCGCTGGAAAAATGGTGGGATCTTTCTATCGATCCAGTATATATCTCACTGCTGATGCAATTCTCTATCTATATAAGAGCCAGGTACGTCCAAGGATGGAATACTGTTGCCACATCTGGGCAGGAGCTGCTAGAAAGAACTTGTCCTGCCTTGATAGAATTCAAAATAGACTCCGTAGCCTCGTAGGAGATGTCCTTTTCTCTTCCTTGCAACCTCTATCTCACAGAAGAGATGTTGCGAGTTTGTCTTTGATGTATCGTTATTTTCATGGAAAGTGTTCGACTGAGCTTCAATCTATGGTCCTCCCTCGCAAAACTTTCACAAGAAACACTCGTCTAGCTGTAAACACTATCAATAATTCCCCCCACTCTTTATCTGTGCCTAAACCTAAACGTAGATTCCATGAACAAAGCTTTTTTCTTAGAACTGCACGCCTGTGGAATTGTCTTCCGTTTTCCTGCTTTCCGGCTGACTACAATATAGTTGTGTTCAAGTCTAACGTAAATAAGTTCTTGATGAGCCGTTCCATATAAGTTATCAAATTTAACAAATTTTCATTACTAATGATTATTATATTGTCCAATTTCTACTGTACACTCTTTAACCCTTATCCTTGAGTGGCCTCTTGGCCTTGATAATGAGTTGATACCTAAAAAAAAAAAAAGAAAAAGTCCAATGTGAACAAGTTCTAATTGAATCGTCCCCCTAAGTAATCCAAGTTACAAAATTCCCACTGTTTACTATGCTAAAATCACAATGACTAATGTATACCTATTAACCCTTATCCTCGAGTGGCCTCTGGGCCTTGATAAGTAGTGACACCCTTGTAAAAAAAAAAAAAAAAACCCCAGTTGGATTTGGTTTGACTCCTTGACCCCGTTTGCCTGTTCAGCCTCTTCATCACACTGACCATCTAAGGATATAGTCAGATTAAGCCGTACTGAACATGTCATGATCTGCTGGATCTGTGCCTTTTTCTCCACCAATTTTTTTTTATTACATTTTTACCCCAAATAAAGCACAGTGCCACTCTGATGTAGGATGCTACTATCAGGGACATAAGTTGCAGGAATACTATGCAGGGAGTTGAGCAGCAAGATATCTGTTCACATTTATATAAAAGTCAAGTACGTCCAAGGATGGAATATTGCTGAGCAGGAGCGGGCAAAAACAGCCTATCCTGCCTTGACAGAGTACAAAATAGACTTCGTGGTTTAGTGGGGGATGCCCTTTTCTCTACCCTGCAACCTCTCTCCCACAGAAGAGACGTTGCGAGCCTATCCTTGTTTTATTGTTATTTCCATGGCAGGTGTTCGTCTGAACTCCAATCTCTGGTCCCCCCTCGCCAATCCTTCACGAAAAACACCTGTCTAGCTGAATCCACTGTGAAAAATTTCCCCCCACTCTTTATCTGCGCCTAAATCAAAACATAGATTCCATGAACAAAGCTTCTCTCTTAGAACTGCACGCCTGTGGAACTCTGTTCCGTCTGCCTGCTTCCCACCTGACTACAACTTGGATGTCTTCAAGTCCAATGTTAACAAATTCCTAATGAACCACCCTCTTAAGTAAACACTTAATTAAATCTCCACACTAACGTACTGTACTTGCAATAACCCTTATCTGAGCGGCTTCCGGGCCTTGATAAGTGGTGACCACCGTGTAAAAAAAAAAAAAAATTACACTTGTAAGTTCAATTGGGAAAGCAGAATACCGGATGGGAATTTCAAAATCTAGCAGTTCTGGGGAAGAAGTAGAAGGCTTTCTTACATCTAGGATCTCTACTGTGTATGGGTGGGAGTACAAGGAATTGTAGTTCGTCGGCGCATCCACCATTAAAATACTGGGATGCAACATTTCGTCGATGGGACAGAGGTTGAAGCTTAGATGCCAGTTCAGTATCTATCAGGTTGACGACTCTCTTTTGAACCTTGTCTAGGAGCGAGAGACTAGTAGCAGATGCACCAGCCCAAAACTTTCACTGAAAAGATGAGACGTTATACATTCATAGACTGGCTTTAGCCAGTGCCTTTGGTGGAGCAGGCTGTGTTGGTATGGTCACCTTCAACACATGGATCATATTGTGTGGCCTAGGAAAATTGAGAGCATTGTCATTACTGGCTCCAATCCTCAAGGCCGTCCATAAAAAAGATGGACCGACTGCAAGTTTGAATCATTGTGGAGTTATCTACTCTTGTTGTTTTATTTTTTCAAGATAGGGATGTAAGACAGTCCTTTTTTGCTTAATCAATTTACATAATTTTTGGAATATGACATCTTCGTTCCAAGCACAGATCGAGCGAATCATGCCATGATCTGCTGGATCTGTGCCTTGAAACTCTCAGGCAGAGACCATATACATTTGTTGAAATCTAGACTGGGTTTAGCCAGTGTCGAGGCGATACTTTGTTGGAGCAGACTGTGCTGGTACGGTCACCTTTAACGTATAGTGTGTGTAGCCTAAGAAAATTGAGAACATCATCATCCTTGGTTCCTATCCTCGAGGCTGTCCACAGAAAAGATGGATCAACTGCATCAATTGGAATTTGAAGAGTACTGACCTCAAACTAGATCAGTAGATCAAGATTTGCGGTGAATGAACATTCTTCCTGTTGAACATGGCAAAACTTCCAACCTTTGGACACGGAGAAGAAATGGAATAAAAACCAACATGTACGTAAGTAAAATTTTATTTATTTATTTGTTAATTTCTATTAATCCTTCCTTGTGGACTAGTTTCTGGATTCAATGATTATCCTCAGCATCAGAGCTGTTTGCAGCATTATCGTTCATTGTATAATCTCAGTCTTCCCTTTAATTCCAATTTCACTTAGTCTTTTTTCCATTTTTCTTTCTCAGAATTGTTCCTAACGCTCCTACAATTTCCTAGTGACAAATTGACAAAAAAGTTCTTGCAAAATTTTAAATTTTGGTTACATATGATGTCTTTTCAAATAAATTTTCATTGCAATACCTTTACTTTATACACCACTAGCAGTTCATAAAATATATATATATATATATATATATATATATATATATATATATATATATATATATATATATACTAGCAGTTCAGCCTGGCTTTGCTCAGGCCCTATATACTTTTCATAACTTTATGTGCATATGAAGATATATATATATATTAAAAAGTTTGACCCATGTATATATATTAAAATGTCAAGGTAACATACATCTAAAATTTCAAGTGTTTAGACCCAAAATTGGCAGAGGAGTTTGGTAGAGTTCTCAAAGGTCAAATCGTTGAACTTTGACCCCTTAATTGCCAAATTTCTGCCCGAAAACCGATCACATCAATTTTCCCAAATCTCAGTATTTTGTATATCAAATTTCGAGTCTGTAGACTTAAAATTGACAGAGTTATTGCGTATGGAAATGTACACACACAGACACTGACACACAAACAGACAGACACTGTCACTTTTCTATCTATATATAAAAGTGAAAGTGTCTGTGTGTGTGTATCTGTGTATCTGTGTACATTTCCCTACGCAATAACTCTGTCAATTTTAAGTCTACAGACTCGAAATTTGATGTACAGGATACTGAGATTTGGGAAAATCGATGTGATTGGTTTTCGGACAGAAATTTGGTGATTAAGGGGTCAAAGTTCAACGATTTGACCTTTGAGAACTCTACCAAACTCCTCCTACAATTTTGGGTCTAAACACGTGAAATCTGAGATATAGATTCCTTGGACATGGATCTAACTTAATAACTTGATTTGAGCCCTAAACAATAAATGTTAAGGGGTCATAATAGGGGTCAAAGTTAAAAAAATTGACCTTTTTTTTTTTTTTTTTGCTCAGCATACACCTCAAAACACCCGGGCAACGCCGGGCACCCATGATATATATATATATATATATATATATGATGAAAATAATGGAAATAGTATTCCGACAAAATAGAGAAAATAAAAATGAACAAACCGTATTATGTGTTCATCAACGTTTCGTCTTTATTTCGAGACTTATAAATATGAAAATATTTTGTAATGGTATATTTTTTGGTTTCTTAATCTCATTCATCCAGAGGAAGTCTCGAAATAAAGACGAAACGTTGATGAACACATAATACGGTTTGTTCATTTTTATTTTCTCTCTCTCTCTCTCTCTCTCTCTCTCTCTCTCTCTCTATATATATATATATATATATATATATATATATATATATATATATATATATATATATATATATAGATAGATAGATAGATAGATAGATAGATCTAATTGTTTAAATTACAATCGTTTTAAAACAATTATATCTTCTTTTCAGAACATTCAATACAAGATGGAAAAAAGCAAATTCACACGATTTTCTCATTTTAATTCAAGCTAGGCCGAACCACTGGAGAACGCACAGCACAATGGTGGTTTAAGAAATTTTATGGGGGTGATTAGAGTCTTGAAGATGAGTATATCTAATCTGCATATAGGGATTGGCGAAAAAGACATCGTTTCTTTAAACGTTGAACAGCCAAGAAACAGGATTTATCTTAGTTTGTTTAAAGCTGATATAAATTGGGAACAGAGGTTAGGGTTAGGGTTGGGTTAGGGTTAGGGTTAGGGTTGGGTTAGGGTTAGGGTTAGGGTTAGGGTTGGGTTAGGACTAGGGTTGGTAGCATATCTGCATATTATTTATTGAACATATCTGGATGAAAACGACATTTTCTTTTTTTATAATGAAGACTTTGCTAAGTAAACAAAATTAGTCAATCGTAAATCTGTCCTAAAAAAGAAATGACTCAGAGTTGTGCGAACCTTTTCAAATCTCACACAAAAACACGCGTTCACATTTCAAGCTATATTACTTGTCGCATACATATGCACACGCAAACATACGCGCCCATGTCCACACACGTACGTATATTCACGTTCGCGTACATACATTCACATTCACGTGTATATACACAGACGCTAACGTACACACATGTACTCACACACGCGTGCACGTATGCACACAGATGGACGACGTCACTTCCGCTTTCAAAGGAAATACACACATGTGCAAAAGACACTCCGGAAACGAGTATAAAAGAAAGAGCAACAACCGGCTCATCCCTTTTCGAGACTAGCCTCCTAGTTGGTTAGTCGGCGCGCTAGCCGCCGCCGTTTCGGCAGGCGCGTGCACACGCGTACCTCACACCACTTGTGGGACAAAAAGCCAACATTCTCACTCTTTCTCTCTCTATCTACTACTGGTCCCTGAGAACACCTTCGCGTAGCTGACTTCTAACTGGCGTCAACCCTCTATTCTCTTCTTTGTCTACACGCTGGACTATCATTCCAATTTCATTACAACACTCACTTCTCTTCCCACGTGCGAACAAACGATAGTGAGATGAACACACATTTCCATTTCTTTCTACAACACCAGTCCCGCAACGAACATTGGTTACACATGAGCGGACATGAACACATGTTATAACTAAAATATTCATTCTTTCAACAGTAAATAAATGACGTTTATCTTTATCCATCAATTGAGTTTTTGTTTCCTTCAATTCCATTCGTTTCATTATTTTCTTGTAGCGAGCTAAGATATTATATCCTGGTCCAATACAGAGTCATTAAGTGTAAACCACCACCACCACCACCACCACCACCACCATCACCACCATTATCATCACGAGTGTCATCACCATCATCATCATCGTCATCATCACCCCCCACAATCATTGTTATCATCATGTTGGCAGGGAAAGACCACCACCACCACCACCACCACCACCATCACCACCACCATCATCATCATCATCATCGCCGCCGCCGCCGCCACCACCACCACCACCACCACCACCACCACCACCACCACCATCATCATCATCATCATCATCATCACAACCACCACCACCATCATCATCATTATTGTTATAGCCGGCTTAACTTCATACATGCTGGTATGCATTGAATGGCTTTTAGAAATTGACTCCCAAATTAACCTATCTCTGACCATGTTTTTATTTTTTTCCTCTTTTCTCTTTTAAGTCCATCTCCTTCCCACTACCACCACCACCACCACCAACCCCCCACCACAGGTTTTTCCTGACTTTTCTCTGCCAACTGACCTTATTACACCAGTTTAGAATAGAAAGCATCTGGGATTTTGTTGATTGTTGGGTTGATTGGGGGACACAACTAAAGCAAGTTCGTCAGAGAGAGGGGATGGAGCATCTAAAGTCAAGGCAGATAGATAGAGAGAAAGAGAGAGAAAGATAGATAGATAGAGAAAGAAAGATAGATAGATAGAGAATGAGAGAGAGAGAGAGAGAGAGAGAGAGAGAGAAAGATAGATAGATAGAGAAAGATAGATAGATAGATAGATAGAGAATGAGAGAGAGAGAGAGAGAGAGAGAGAGAGAAAGATAGATAGATAGAGAAAGATAGATAGATAGATAGAGAATGAGAGAGAGAGAGAGAGAAAGATAGATAGATAGAGAAAGATAGATAGATAGATAGAGAGAGAAAGATAGATACAGAGAGAGGAAGACAGAGAGAGAACGAAAGAGAGATAGATAGAGAGATAGAGATAGATAGAGATAGATAGATAGAGAGAGAGAGAGAGAGAGAGAGAGAGAGAGAGAGAGAGAGAGAGAGAGAGAATTCTCCTTTGATGTGTATTTAAAGTAAGCTGAAAGGGTTCTGGTTGCCTTCGATATATTTTAATTGCATCATTGCACGAGCTTCTCTCATTATCGATTTTTATGTAATGGCTCTTATATAGATAGAGAATAGCATCAGCAGTGAGATATTTACCGGATCGATAGAAAGATCCCACCATTTTTCCAGCGGCCTTGGCAACAGATTTGATGTACATGTTCCATTTAAGATCAGGAGTAAAGGTCAAGCCCACAAACTATTTCAAAGATTTTAGCAAAGAGGGGAAGGAAACTTATAGAGCAGGAGGGTCAGTCCTTTCACCAGAATTCTTGTACACTGGTACCGCAGACGCCATGTTTTAGCCATTATGGAAGCAAGATTTAGCAAGGCATTTATTATTATGAAAGATGTGACTAAACGCCTATGCAGAATCGCACCAAACTATTTCAAAACAATGCAGCTAGGCGTAAGGATGGGCAATGTGGGATATATTTGGTTTTATTAGATGTTATGCAAAGGCGACAAAAACGAGTGGACACCCAAAATTATCAAATGGTAATTAATAAATCTATATATCTATAAAAGTGATGTATGTGTGTGTGTGTGTGTGTGTGTGTGTGTGTGTGTGTGTGTGTGTGTGTGTGTGATAACACTTCTCAACCTATATACTCAACGAATTTTTGATGTACAGACTTGAAATTTGGTATATAGGGTTTTCAGATATGTGGAAAACTTTTTAATTGGCTTTCATCCAGAAAAAAGGATAGCAAAAGCGAAAAATTGGTATGTGGGGATCATTGGATTTTTATGTTTGTCAACTGTTTCATGAGGTTTGAAAACACTTTTGAAAGTTCGTGTCAAGCTGGTCTAATGGTTATCGCACTCGACTCACTGTCTTTACGTTTGTTTCGATCTCAGTTCGATTATTTTATTTTTTTACTGACAAGAAGTGGACTTATTAATTGAAATAAATGAATTAATTTGATAAATAAATTAATAAATAATACTCATTTCAATAATTAATTCCAATTAAATAATACAAGAAATGAAAAAACATTTTGAAAAAACATTTTGAAAAAACATTTTGAAAAAACATTTTGAAAAAACATTTTGAAAAAACATTTAAAAAAAAAACCATAATACTCACATGCACGTGTCTCAGTTTCTGTCGATTTTTTTTTTTTTTTTCATTTTTTTTAAGGGATTTAACAATACGGTTAATTTCTATGTATGATAAATAAGAATTCTAGATTAATTAAAATATAATTATGTGTATTTTAAAACCGGTCAACTCCGGGCAGCTTGCTAGTTAAAAATAAACTAATCTCTTTGCATAATTTGACCCGAATTCTCGTGATTTCCTGTCAAGCCCGGATCGGGCGAAACCGGATAACAGACGCAGACTAAGGACAAAAAAAAAAAAAAAATACAAATACAAATTATCAAAAAATAACAAAAAAACCTACCTTGAAAAAAGCAAAACAAATCGGAAAAAAAAAATGCAAATTATGCAAAAATAACAAAAAACCTACTCGATAAAAGCCAATATGTTTATTTAATTTATTTTAGCATTTATTTATTTTTTTTAGCTTGATGACATTTAACCAAATCTAATTCATAAAACTCACTATATCTGTCTGTCTGTCTGTCTGTCTGTCTTGCTCTATATTTTCAAATTCCATCCTTTCCAAAACTAAAAGTCACTGAGCGGCACTAGAGGCCTCAAATGATTGGACTTTTTACAGACTTTTCTTTTATGTTTCTTTAGCCAGGTAAAATAATTTTTAATCAGTTCATATGCGTGTCACGTTGATACAGTGGTAACGTTACCAGATTTAAATGCTGCAGTTTTGTTTTCAGTTTCGATTCTAGCTGATGGCACCAAAGTATTTTTTTTTTGTACTTTTGAAATCACGACTCTATAATAATATTTATGAAATCTGGACAAATTAAAATATCATATTTAAGCGCATTTTATGGCCGAGCAAAGCCGGGCGCCCCAACTCCCCCACTAGTAATGTTTATGAATGTATAAATATCTTAAAGATGACAGATATCTTGCATTCCAATTTCATTCAAGAAAAAATTCATTTTAAATACATTAATTTGTTCGTTTATTATCTTTTTTTTTAATTTGTTGCGGGCCAGAATATAAATATCCTAACTCGCTACAAAAGAAAATAATGAAACGAATAGAAAGAAGGAAACAAAACTCAATTGCTGGATAAAATAAACGTGTTCTTTATTTTCTATCGAAAATAAAAGGTTTAAGGTGGAACAAGTGTTCATTCAGTCGTTGACGACTACATGCGTGGAAAAGAAAGGAATGAAGTAGGGGACGAGAAATGGCAGTCCTGCATGTAGAAAGGGAAAGAGAAAGAGAGAGAGAGAGTTGTCCTCAGCTAAGCCGTGTGTTCATGATAGCACTCGTCCACGTGGACAAGTCTTCAAGTCAAGAGTTGCGGACGCAAACTTGCCTGGTTGACGAACCCAGGCAAAAAGGGAAGAAAAGGAAGTTGAATGGTGTTGTTGACTTTTATATCGGGGTGAGTGTTCTGACTGCGCATATCTCGAATGCACTGAACCCCCCCTCCCCACTATTATTAATTACACTTCATTATAAAGGATAGAAAAAAAGTTATGAGGATTTTAATTCTTTTATTTTTAAATTAAAGTGGCCAAAACCGTGGGACAAAGAAAATAAATTTTGAAATAATAACATTGAAACATCAAAATATCAAAATTGGTGGACACACATTTAGTATCTAGTGAACAAGCCTTTATTTTCTCTAACTGCAGCGCACCTTCAACTACAAGATTGAATGAGATGGCGACATTCATCGCGTGGAACTTTCGACCATTCTTCTGTAAATTTTAGCCATAAATCTTCAGTATTGATAGAGTTTCACACGGCTCCCCAAAGTAGACCATAGGTTTTCCATGGGGCTTAGGTCCGGATTTTGAGGAGGTCAATCCAAAACATTTTGCTCGTTCAAAAATTCCATTACATGCTTAGTCTTGTGGCAGGGGGCGTTATCCTGCACGAAAATAGGTTTTTCACACTCAGAATTTCCAAGTATTGGGATAACATGATCTCTCAACAAGTTCTTGTATATTGTTCCATTAACTCTGGTGTTTAGACGGACCACATCAGACGTTCCTTCCCAAGAAATCATTCCAAACACCATTACGCTACCCTTACCAAACTTAACCGTTTGTGCATTTTTTATTAAATATTTCGTCAGCAAACCTCCTTATAAATATCTTCACGTCAGATCCATATACATTAAACTTACTTCCATCAGAAAAAAATACATTTCGACACTGATCATCTGTCCACAACAAATGATCTTGAGCAAAACTTAATCTGAGTTTCTTGTTCTTATTCATCAACGGTTTCTTAGCTGGTGATCTCGCAAACAGACCAATTTCATTCAGGCGTCTTGATACTGTTTTACAAGACGCTTTGATGTCATGATAGGCATGTAGTTCACGAGAAATGCTGGCATATGCCTGAACCCTATCGTTCCGTGGCATCTTCTTAATCAATCAATCTTGTCTAGGAGAAGTTATTCGAGGTCTGCCATTTTCTTCGGTGGTAGACTTTTCCCAGTATTCTTGAAATCCTTTATAACTCTCTCTCTACGATACTTTTCGGCAGCTTTAAGTCATCAGCTATCTTTCTTATTGAATGGTTTTCCTCGTGAAATTTGATAATTGATTTTTTGACGGAAACATCAATTCTAGGTGTCATAATGATGGTGGAACTGGCTGCAAAGACTACAAAGTGACGTAATCGACTTATTCGTCATTTTCGTACTTAAAATTGTGGGAAAACTGACTACACAGTCCACACTAAATTATTTTCTTTGCTTTGTTCCACAGTTTTTGCCATTTGAATAAAAAAAAATTGAAATGCTCATAACTTTTTTCTATCCTTTATAATGAAGTGTAATTAATACAGTGTATCAACATAAGAGATATGTTAAATGTGTGTGAGTTTAGTTGTAATCCCCCTGAATGTTCAGGAGAAATTGACAAAAAACTAAACTGTCCCAGATTTTTGGCTGTTAGTATATATATACAGGGTGGCCGAAAAGTCCCAGGACACTGGCCAAAAAGTCCCAGGACACTCTATTTTTAATATTTTAATGCTGTTAAATATGATTGATTTTAATATTCTAATGTTGTTAAAACAACTTATTTCATTTATTTTTTCAGGTTATGACTGACATCAGTGTAATTGTGCAAGAACAACGAGGGCCAACATACTGATCCCCTAGACCACTAAATTACTCTAGTTGTTTTCTGCTTTGTTTCTAATAAAGTTCTCTTTTTTTGTTGAATATATATGTTTTCCGTGTGTTTCATTAAAAAATACTGTGTTTTATTAAAAATACATGTATAGTGTCCTGGGACTTTTCGGCCACCCTGTATATATATATATATATATATATATATATATATATATATATATATATATATATAAGTTGCCAAAAATTTTATATATATACTAGACCACCCATGACCCATTGGATCAGTATATGTTATATATAGCGGGGGTTTATAACGTGTGTATATATACATGTTCATACCCATCTAGTCTATATAATATATGTGTGTATAAAACCGATGCTCGTGTCGACTAGTGGTTATAAATGTTTGTTGTAGGTTCAGGAAGGAATCTTACAGCGCCTGACCTCCGTTGAATGGAAATATGTCACAAAGTTTAACAAGGTTTTTTAATTATAGATCCACAGAATATTGTGATAAGTGTTTTAGTGTGAACAGGTATTGTATAATAAATTATGGGGTTTATCTATTTTTACTTTTGTCATATTTTGCTTTGCTTTTGATACTCCAAAATTCGAAGCTATCTCTTTACAACCCTTCCTTTTCATAACCTATCATACTTTCATAAATCTCAATGGAAACCTTTAAACGCTTTCATCGTTTGCCATTGATATAGATATATTTTTTTTTTTAACTCTTTTCTCATCACAACCAAGCCATATTGCCACTTGGGATTATGTCTACAGGGGATTTTTTTTTTTTTTTTTTTTTTTTTACATAGGCATCACCACATTATCAAGGCCAAGAGGCCACTCAAGGATAAGGGTTAAAGAGTGTACAGTAGAAATTGGACATTATAGTAATCATTAGTAATGAAACTTTGGTAAAGTTGATAACTTATATGGAACGGCTCATCAAGAACTTATTTACGTTAGACTTGAAGACAACCATATTGTAGTCAGCCGGAAAGCAGGAAAACGGAAGACAATTCCACAGGCGTGCAGTTCTAAGAAAAAAGCTTTGTTCATGGAATCTACGTTTAGGTTTAGGCACAGATAAAGAGTGGGGGGAATTATTGATAGTGTTTACAGCTAGACGAGTGTTTCTTGTGAAAGTTAGGCGAGGGGGGACCATAGATTGAAGCTCATTCGAACACTTTCCATGAAAATAACGATACATCAGAGACAAACTCGCAACATCTCTTCTGTGAGATAAAGGTTGCAAGGAAGAGAAAAGGACATCTCCTACGAGGCTACGAAGTCTATTTTGAACTCTATCAAGGCAGGGATGGCGAGGAGTTAAGCAGCAGGATGCCTGTCTTCATAGCATTCAAACTTCTGAATGTTAATACAGCCAAGGATGTAAATTCCTGCTGGCTTCGATAATATAAAATTAAAAAAAAAAAAGTTAAAAAAAAAACAGAAAAACGTTCCAACATCTACTGTCTAATTTCTTCCAACTGCAGAAACAGAACTCTCTGCTCACCAGACACGCTCCTTCTGTCAACAAATCCTAAATCGCTGAGTCCCTATAAAAGTCCCTATAAAAGTCCCTATAAAAGTCAGGCTTTTTTACAACAATCAGGAGCATCTAATTTGCATAAAGCTATCAATTACATTAGCATAAAACAGGAAGGCAGCCATTTTTTTCTTTTCCTTTTTATCTGCATGGGACCGCGCAAAAAACAAGTGTGTACTGATTTTTTAATTCCTTTTAATTACAAAGGAGGCAGGAAACAGGGAAGGATTTACAAAGTTTAGCAATCTGAGTGAAAAAAAAATCTATTAGAGTCGACGGCTTTCCGGCATTTAGGGACTTTTATAGTGAAGGGGTAGAATTTTGCTGCTTGTCGAGTCAGTATTACGTACGTTTATAGTAAAACAGGGATGCTACATTGTGGTGATGGGACAGGAGTTGGAACTTGGTTGATAGTGCGAGCCCTACTAAATTTGAGACCTTTTTTTGCGGCGTTTGTGCATTTGGTTCTTCTACACTATTGGGACGAGATTTTGTCGTTGATAAATGGAATTTTCAGATAAAAAAACAATGGTTTATACTGATTTTTTTTTTTTTGTCAATTCTAATAAATCACAATGGTAGCTTCAAATTATTTCGTCCCAATGGTGTAGAAGCGCCTATTTTTGTTACTATGTTTCTTGTTTTCATTTTTGGAGAACTCCGCTAGGAAAAAGAGGAGACAATTAAAGAAAATTTTCAAGTTTCACCAATATTTTTAACGTTTAATGATTACGAGACTACCTGTGACCCGTTGGGTCAGTATGTTATATTAGTTATGGAATTAATGTATGAACGTGACATTGTGGCGTAAAAAAAATAGTGTTTTGTTACATAACAGAGACATTTCTATGAAAGTATGTTAAAATGAAAAAAGACTATAGATAGATTTGTGTGAGTCGTTATGTTTATAATTGTTTATTTCTGAAAATAAAAACTTACAGCCATTTAATTATAAGTGGTTTGCCATACTTATAGGTAAATGTGCACTGAACAGATACCATAATACTTAAAGTTAAATTCAAATTTTGATATATCTTTTAATTCAAATGCGAAAAAAAAAACAATTGGGATGCTGAAGACGTACACAGTAAAACAGTACGTTTTATTGTCACGTTGATTATTTATTTGTAACGCAATTTAAAAAAAAACATATTTTCGGGGTTATTTATTTATGTTGGTAGTGTAGAAGAAAATGTATGAATATTTTTAGGAAAGGTGTATTAAAAATGGAGAATAAATTTAAAAAAAAAGGAAGGCAGTGGGTAAATCGCCGTTGTAAAATGCTCTTATGGTTGTAGATTTATTTGTAAAAAAATTGCGTTAAAATAATTTAAACGCAATACGGAAATGAATGATGTAAAAAAAAGCAGAAAGTATTAACAATTGTTTATTTGGATAATTTAAACGTGAAAAAAAAATTGGGATGCTGAAAACGTACACAGTAAAACAATACATTTTATTGTCGTGTTGATTATGTAGTATAATATATAGCGTATATATGAAACAGGTCGATGATTAGACGTATTATTTGTAATCACGTTTTGTGTTTGCTTCCCATATCTTGAAGTTTTTTATTCAATAAATTTAAGATATTCGCTTTTCTAAGGACGTCCGTTTGTTCGAACGAAACCGGTGTAGCAATTTGTGTTTATCTACTTACACTGTTATGGGTTTATGTTTATGTACGCATGCGCAACCAGAAGTCGTAAACCTGATGTTGGGTTACATCACCCGTTACAAGGTCATTTGAGTTTTATAATTATATAGATTTAAAATTTTTCTTTTAAAAATATTTAAAAACACCTTTTGCAATTCATTTTGAAATTCTAATTATTTTATAACCCCACTCCCAAATAATTTAAATTCAATAAAAGTTCAGATGATGTTAATTTTGTGTTAACTTAGTGCATTTGTCTTTTTTTATGTAAAAATTGTAGGATTTTTTTTTTTTTTTTTTTTTTTCAAAGGAGTCACTAGTTATCAAGGCCCGGAGGCCACTCGAGGATAAGGGTTGATAAGCGTAAGGTGGTCAATGGGACAATGTCGTAATAATTGTTAGTAGTGGAAACTTGGTAAATTGGATTACTTAAGGGGAACGGCTCATCAATAACTTGTTTACATTGGACTTGACCGACTGTGGAGTCACTAGCTTGTAAGGGTGTGAGTCAACATTCACCAATTCATAATCGGGATCAAGGTTGCAGGTGCAGGAATCTTACTGAAGTCGAAAATAGGAGTGTATCAGCGGGACCATTAAAGGTAAATTTAACCAGATTGCCGATCAATAGAAAGGTTTCACCAATCCACATCATTATATAAATGAAAAAAATATAATCCCAAAAATAACGATGCTTGACAAAGAACACAAAATCACCGAATATCAGTTTAAATCATTCCAATATAAGTGTTTTCTTGAGAGAAAAAAATAATAATAAACATTTAGGTGACTTAAATAAGATTTATCCAAAGTATTGACATTTTTGAAAATATAATTAAAAAAATAGGATTGTGGAAATGCCAAAAACATGCGTTGTTTTTTTTTATTTTTTAAAACCATGTTTCAATATATGCAAGAGAATCTTTTTATTTCAATGGTCGATTAAAATAAATGCTAGAAATAATTTAGTTTGTAATTATCAAAGTTACGCTAATGCGAGACACGCAGGCACACACGTAAAGTTTTTTTTTTTTTAATAATTATTCAATATTTTCAACTTCTCTTCATCTCTTTCTCTGTCTGTCTGTCTGTCTGTCTGTTCGTCTCTCTCCCTCTCTCTCTCTCTCTGTCTCGTTCAATAAATATGCAATACACGGCTTTATCTAAATCCCAAAATAAGTTACTTTTCTACCTACCTGGGTAACTGTTTTGTGTTTTTAATGCAGGAATAGCAAAGGAGGAAGTTCGTGGGAATAGCACGAGGTTTGAAATTACTGATTTTTATGTCCGGAGTGTCACGTGTGGCATGGAATTAATGTGATCAGTTTCTAAGAGGAAAATGAACAGTCCATAATCATGGGAGCAAAAGTGTGCGCTGTGTTTAACACATAAGAACACTAATCCGAAATAAAAATTGTTTAAAAAAAAAGAATTAAATTCTCATTCAATGTAGTAATTTTCCATGATGAGAATTGCATGATGCGCACAAAGTCATAGTGGATGCTTTAACATCTCATGGACGGAGTTTCATCAACATGTGTCGGACTGGAGAAATCTGAAGAGAAACTAATTTGATTTTTATGCCGTTTTCGGCAAAGTTGTTTTACGTCTAAATAGATGGCGTCCAGTGTATGTGATGATCACGGTCAATTGTGATGGTTACTTGTAGAACTGTATCCTGGACTGTTTGAATTTTGGCACTTAAATCTTTATATATAGATGTTCTCGAAAGTTCCGGACTGTTTGTTGTATCTCTACATAAGGAAACATAGCATAGTTCCTTTTTTCCATGTGTGCGGGTGGTTACATCATGACGTTGAGTGCTTGCACGTTCTTCATATGTGTGGGCGGTGAAAACGGTGATTACTATGAAAATGTTCCTGCCGAAGATTTGTTCTGGTCGTATGTAGCGGTCGCTACAAAGTATGAAAAATTTTTACATTTTCCAGAGAAAGTCTTTAGAAAAACTTTAAGAACTTTAAAAATTTGTGCATTTTACAGTTTGAAATTTTTTAATTTTTATTCATTCTTGATTTTTTTTGGAGTGTGTGTGTGTGTGTGTGTGTGTGTGTGTGTGTGTGTGTGTGTGTGTGTGTGTGTGTGTGTAGATCAAACAAGATTTACTGCCAATTACTTAAGATTTCTACCCAGTCATGGTTGAGGGAATGAGAACATGTTACCTCAGTAGATCAAATAAAGGTTTCCATTCCAAAATTCTGTGCAAGAAAGTTTCCAAGTTCAGCAGAAAGATTCCTGAGTTCGAACAAGATATACCTGGAGAAGGTCGAAGGTTACAATAGCCGAAATATTGTGAAAATAAGAATCAAGATGAGAACAGAAGTTTGGACAATCCAAATCATGCGAATTATCAATCCTCATCTCTAAAAATGCAGGAACAAATCATCTCCTTACCCAGCCTCCACTAAGCTCTCCTCCCCGCCAGTATGATTCTTGTTAAGATGTTTTTGATTAGTAATGAAAGTATAACCCAATGATTTTGACGATCTTACTTATAAATTACGGTTAGAACAATCAACCAATCAAAAACCTCCAACTTTATTATAAAAATATTGAATTTTGGATTCAATTCAGATCATTGTCAACCTCCATCTTGAAACAACTGAATCATGACTGCCTTGATTCTTCGCCGCCATCTTTGTTCTTAAGAATTATTCAACACTTGAGATCGTGACTGCATTTATTCTTTGCCGATTTGATTTACTGCCGCCATCTTTGTTCAACATAATGTCGCAACACTTAACGCTACCACAATAAGAAAAGTAAAAATCTATAAAAGTGAGAATGCGTGTGTGTAAGAGGACACTTCTCAACCTATATACGCAACAAATTTTTGATCACCTAACTTGGAATTGATATATAGGTTATTTAGACATGTGCAAAACTTTTTAATCAATTTTCGTCCAGAAAAAAGGACTGCTAAAGGGCCAAAATTGAAAAATTTAATACATGGGGGGGGGGGTCGTCATCTGTTTCTTAACTGTTTCACAAATGCGTATGCGTGAACCATTCATGTTACAGCTTCCTTATGTTAAGAATAAATAGGCTTGAAAACACTTTCTTAAGAACGTGTCAAGCTGGCATAACAGTTATCGTACTTGACTCACTGTCTTTAGGTTTTGGTTTCAATCCCAGCTTGAGTATTTTTTTTTTTACAAGAAGTGAACTGTTTAGAAAAAACAATACTCGCACACACATGCCTGTTTCTGTATGAATGAAAATATAATATTTATGTGTATTTTACGACTGGGCAACACCGGGTAGACTGCTAGAATATAAATTTTTAAAAATCTTTGTGATTCTGGAGAAAGTGTGACAAATTTATATTTTTATGCAGGGGAAATAACTCTTTACCCTAATCTTCATGAATTTTTGTATATTATATCTTTACTTATATATTAAAAGCACCTCGTGTGTGTGTGTGTGTGTGTGTGTGTGCGTGCGTGAGTGAGTGTGTGCGTGTGAGAGAGAATGTGTGATGTGTGTGTATATGTGTGATGTGTGTGATGTGTGTGTGTGTGTAATGTGTGTGGGTGTGTGTGTGATGTGTGGGTGTGTGTGTGATGTGTGCATGATGTATGTATGTGTGGTGTGTGTGTGTGATGCATGTGTGTGTGTCATGTGTGTATGTGTTATGTGTGTGTCATGTGTTTGATGTGCATGTGTGTGCGAATGTGTGTGTGTGTGGTGTATGTGTGGTGTTTGTAATGTGTCTATGATGTGTATATGATGTATGTGATATGTGTGCGTGTGATGTGTGTGTGGTGTGTGTGGTGTGCGTGTGATATGTGTGCGTGTGTGATGTGTGTGTGGTGTGTGTGGTGTGCGTGTGATATGTGTGCGTGTGTGATGTGTGTGTATATGATGTGTGTTTGTGTGGTGTGTGTGGATGTTATGTGATGTGTGTGATGTGTGTATGTGTGTGCATGTGTGTGTGTGATGTGCATGTATGTGTGATGTATGCGTGTGTGTGGTGTGTGCTTGTGATGTGTGTGTGTGATGTATGTATGTGTGTGTGTGTTTTGTGTGTGTGATATTTGTGTGTGATGTGTGTATGTGTGTGTTTGTGTGTGTGATGTGTGTGTATGTGTGAGAAAGTTTGTTCCCTATAGACTCCTATACAGCTGGGCCACATTAAAAACAAAATTCACATAGATGTATCTTATGTGTCTGGCAGTATTCTTAGATAGGTTTTGTATCTATCAATAAAGGAACGGTCTGAATTTGACCAAACTTTGTCAACCAATTTTTTTCACAAATTCGAAACTAAAACCATAAAATAGAGAATAACTCACAGAATACAAAAATATCTACAGAGCCAGTAAACGAGAACCAACACGCCTGAAGACGGTCGAAAGACAATCTGATTGAAACGTTGCACAAATAGCACTCAAGATGATAACTATAGTCTAATCGATAAAAGTAATATAATCGTATTGCATGTTCTACCATAAAACTTAGTCATAAATCATTCCATGGAGATCATTTGTGTTTGTAGCGGATTAAATTGCATGCTCTTGACTCTGACATTAAAAAGGACTAATTTACATATATGCGACAATACATTTATTTGTGAACAATGGAAAAACATAGGGGTGTGTATGTGTATGTGTGTGTGTGTGTGCGTGTGTGTGCGTGTGTGTGCGTGTCAAGAGCTTATTTCACAAAGGATGCGTCGAGGATAAATGTTTTTGCATGCTTCATTTCCTTTTAGGGAAATTTCTTTAAATAATGTTCTATTGTTAAAGTGTTATTTTATCCAAGAATATGATAATTTTGTAGCTTATATTTTAAGTCATCTCTTTTTGGCTTAAAATTCATTGGTATATGAAAATTTACTGAATTATATGAACCCAGTAAAATTCAGTATATTAAAAACAAGTATATATATATATATATATATATATATATATATATATATATATATATATATATATATATATATATATACTTGTTTTTAATATACTGTATATATATATTTTAAGGGAAATTTCTTTAAATAATGTTCTATTGTTAAAGTGTTATTTATCCAAGAAGTCTGAAGAAAGGCTAGTTATGTGAAAATTTTCAAACGCCATAAAGCTTGAAATTGTCCAACCAGTCTTGAAACAATTGTAACTTACAATGAAATACACTTTTTGTTGCTACCAATTCCTTTTTTGAAGTCTTGGTTTTGTTAATACAGTATATTAATGCTCAATTATTAAATATGATAATTTTGTAGCTTATATTTTAAGTTGTCTCTTTTTGGCTTAAAATTCATTGGTATATGAAGATTTACTGAATTATACGAACCCAGTAAAATTCAGTATATTACAAACAAGTCTATATATATATATATATATATATATATATATATATATATATATATATATATATATATATATATATATATATATGTATATATATATATATATATGTGTGTGTGTGTGTTTGTGTGTGTGTGTGCGTGTGTGTATGTGTGTGTGTGATTGCGTGTGTGTATGGTATGTGCGCGTGTGTGTGTGTTTGTGTATGTGTGTGTGTGCATGTGTACGCGTGTGTGATCAGGCATAGTTCTGGGTTGTTCATTAAAGTTGTTAGAGAAATTAACAGAATTGTTCATTGTAGTCCATTAATGTTTACGATGAAATCAAGTCATCTTAGCTCGAGTGTGTGCACATGTGCACCTGCACAAAATGTTCTTTGTGTGCATTTTATGGAGCAATGAAATGTCACATGTGTTCGCAATTGTGTCGAGGTGAAAAGAGAAAGAGAAAAGAAGGAAAAGGGAAACGGAAATAAAAGGTCAAAAGAAAATGACCTAGATGTCACGCGGATAGCTTATTTTGGAAGGATTTTGTGTCTGCGTGTTCGTGCTACAGGTGAAACACTTATAGTAGTTGCATATTGAGGCAGGGACTTTAACTCTTTACTATCGTCAAGGATTGGGAAACTATTCTACAACAAAGGATTTTCTTTACAGGAAGACATCAGCAGGAGCAGATTCAGTTTATAGACAACCTGCTTGCTTGATGAGCGATTGTTGTTAATAAAGTGCCCCATTTGAAAACCCTAGCGTTGTGTTTTTGTTCAGTACAGGTTTATAAAGGTATAACTTGCTCTCATTCCATCAGCCACGACCAGGTAAAATTCTAAAGTAATTCTTAATACCACTTACACTGATTATTGAACCTTCAACCTCTAGAAGACTGTCATTTAGAATTGAATATTACTTAGCACTTTATCCGTTACACCACGGGTCCACAAATTACTTAAGACTTCTACTTTGACACTATCGTCCGGCCAATGGTATGACTGACCCATGCGTTATATTAATGTCCTGGAAACGGTACCATACTGTGTCAATGGGCTAGTCAATAGGATCTGTTAGGTGTCTTTTTATCAGGGTGAGGAATAAAAGCACACCTGGGATGTTGGGTGTGGCTGGTCCTTCACTCTCTCAGGATGACGTCTTCATTCTGGTGGTATTCTAGCTAGAATCTTCCTCAGGTTGGAGTTCCTTTCACTGGAATCGTCTTCAGGCACCGCTTTGACATTTAAAGCAGACATAACACGACATGCAGCACAATTTTTTTTTTTTTTTTTACATAGGCATTACCACATTATCAAGGCCCAGAGGCCACTCAAGGATAAGGGTTAAAGAGTGTACAGTAGAAATTGGACAATATAGTAATCATTAGTAATGAAAATTTGGTAAATTTGATAACTTATATGGAACGGCTCATCAAGAACTTATTTACTTTAGACTTGAAGACAACCATATTGTAGTCAGCCGGAAAGCAGGAAAACGGAAGACAATTCCACAGGCGTGCAGTTCTAAGAAAGAAGCTTTGTTCATGGAATCCACGTTTAGGTTTAGGCACAGATAAAGAGTGGGGGAAATTGTGATGCATAAGATCTTAACTATTTTATTTGACACATAAATATATTACAATATTTTACAAAAGAATCATTGACAATTTTTTAATTAAACCTTAAACTTGTGAACTTGTAAATCTATGAACTAACTCCTTAACTACCTTTTAACTAGAATGCTGGCGGAGTCTCCCCCCTCCCCATTTTTTTACAGAGAGAAAAAATAATGTGTCTTACCCCATGGTTGTCAGAATGAAAAGAGATCGAAGGAATAAGAAGTGCATTGTGGCTTCCCTTTCCCTCTGTATTATTCCGCGTGAGACCCAATTATCTCCCGGCAATGCTGGGGGTGAGGAGAGGCCACGATGGTCCGTGGTACTATCAAAACATAGTGCCACACCCAGATTTTCCAATGGAACTCTTTATTTTACTCATTGAGGAAGCACGCTCTCGTTTCGTCAGCAAAAACTAGGTATATATTCCAGGTAATTTGCGAGCGGAACGAGAGTATGCGAACACCGCGGATTAAATAAATGGTTCCGTTCGAAACTCTGCGCAAATTGTCAAGATCTAACAAGATGGACACATAACTCAGTTTGTTCCTTTTTGACAACATTTTTTTTTTGACTACTCCCTAGTTGCTATATTATTAGAGAGTGTCTTTCATATATCAGGTCATCCCGTAAGTTTTGTCTGAATTTTTAACTTTGTTTTTTTAAATTAAAAGAAACTTTAAAAAATATTGTGTAATTCTTTACATTTTTATGTTTACATGCATTTTAACTGATTATATTTTTTTACAGAACAATAAAATTTAAATTTTCTTGATTACAACCCTACTAACATGGAAGTGCTTAAGAATCATTTGAGGCATATAATGCTTTATGAGTTCAAGAAAGGAAACCCAGCAGCCGAAGCGGCTAGAAATATTCACTCAGTTTATGGAAAGGAATGTGTGGATGAAAGAACTTGCAGAAGATGGTCTGCGAAATTCAGAAGTGGGGATTTCATTCTGAAAGATGAAGATCGAACGACGTCCAGTTGAGTTTGATGATAAGTTTCTTGAAGCAGCTCTTGAAGAAAATCCTGCTTTATCAGTTGAGGAATTGGCAATAAAACTGAGTTCAAACCATACAATGTTCATCGTCATCGTCAACAACTTGGAAAAGTTCCTAAACTTAGAAAATGGCTGCCTCATGAATTGTCTGAAAAAAAAATCTCAAATCCTGAGTCGACATCTGCTCTTCTCTCCATTCTCACCGAATCTTTTTTGGATAAACAAAAAATGTATCTTTTATCTAAATGTTAAGCGTCATAGACAATGGCTTGGTAAAGGGAAAGACCTCAACACAGCCGAAAAGAGAACTTTCTGGGAATAAGGTTCTTATTTCAATATGGTGGGATTACCAAAGAATAATCTACTTTGAATTGTTACCACCTAATGTAACAATTAATGCTAAAATCTACTGTAAGTAATTAGAGCGTTTGAACCAAGCTTTGAGGGGGAAAAAGACCTGCTTTAGTGAATCAAAAATGGCTGATGTTTAATCAGGACAATGCACGACCCCACACAGCAAGAATCACCTCATAAAAGATCAAAGAACTTGTTGAGCGAAAATTCCTGATCCACCCTATTCTCCTGACCTTGCTCCTTCAGACTACTATTTGTTTCGTCGCTTACAAAATCATTTGAAATGAAACAACTTTTGTAACGCAAAAGGATGTTGAATCTGACATTTGTGAGTTCATCGAATCAAAGCCAAAAGATGTTAAAGCGACGAGATTAATAAGCTTGTTAATAGATGGAAGGAACTCATAGATAATCAGAGAAAGTATATTGATGATTTAATCTTTAATAAAATGTAACGTTTGGTCACTGCTTTTTTTTTTTTATTCATAAATTCGGACAGAACTTATGGGATGACCTGATATATTTTTAATCTTTTATTTTGAATATTTCTTTTTATTTCGAATATTCGGACTATTGTTCTCATCTTAAAAATAATCTTCAACCTTTTGCAGGTATATCTTGTCAAACTTAAGCATCTGTGCAGAATTTCAAATGAAACCTTCTATTTAATCCACGGATAACCTATATATATATATATATATATATATATATATATATATATATATATATATATATATATATATATATTTCTTTTTATTTCGAATATTCGGACTATTGTTCTCATCTTAAAAATAATCTTCAACCTTTTGTCAAACTTGAACATCTGTACAGAATTTCAAATGAAACCTTTTATTTAATCCACGGATACACCTATATATATATATATATATATATATATATATATATATATATATATATATATTTTTTTTTTTTTTTACTTGTACAAATGAAATTTCTTTTAACTTTCTTGAAGTTTTACATTTGGATTTTAGCGTCACTGGATTTTTTATCTTCCACCAGACTATCCATTCATGGGTAATCACCTTTTTCTTCACCATATTCCCTCTGCTTAACTTATTTTGTTTTCAAGTAAGACCTTTCACTTACTTGTTGTTTCATCAAATACTTCTGCATGCAAAATCTGATCCCGCATTTTGCTAATTCCTACCCTCTGATGAGAAGGAGAGTATTTCTTCGAAACTCCGTGGATTAAGGACTATCCATTTATCTAGTGTTTCCTTTTCAGATTAAATATGTTTTTAACTCATTTCAAAGTGTCTTTTAACATATTAACTGTTTGCTCATATATATATATATATATATATATATATATATATATATATATATATATATATATATATATTTTAAAAGCGAAGTGGGGCATTTTTTATTTTTTTAAACCTTATTAAAAAAAATCAACTATAATGAAACAAGATCGACTAAAAGTAAGAAAAATAAATTGAAAAGGAAGAAGATCGACTAAAAGGGGGAAAAAGATATATATATATATATATATATATATATATATATATATATATATATATATATATATATATATAGTGTAGTGTTTGAATATATGGTTAAGTAGCAGTTTTAGTCATTTAGAACTGCTTTAAAGCTTCATCGCTCACTCATTTTTCGACCAGTTTATAGATCACCTTTTCAGCTATGTTGTGGAAATATTTTTTTAAATTTTCATTCAGTAAAACAAAAGTTATGATGAATTTACTAGTGTTCAAAATCGTAAAAATTCGTAAGGAGGTGAGCAACGTTTTTTATGACTGGTTTCTATAGCAACCATGTCGCTTCAGCGACTACTGTTGCTACTAATTCACTACTGTCGCAAAAAGAGAAGTAACAAGTTAAACAGAGAGAATGAAAGCAGACGAGTGCCGAACACTGTTTAATATATGTGTATGTTATGTTTATGGGGCAAAAAAATAAGACTGGGTTTAAACAAAGAACAAGTGAATTTACTGGAAGCCTTCAAAAATCATGGATTAAAATAGAAAAAATTGCGAGCATGGTTAAGCTTATACATGGCAAAGAAAAGGACAAGATATTCTAGTAAAAAATATAATAAATTTATAACTTAAAATATTGCAGCATTAAGAATTTTTTAAAATTCAATTTAGCATGTCAAAGTTTGCAGTTTTTTTTTCAACAACTTTATTTGAAAAAGTTAAATTATAATTTCTTTTCAACAAATTTATTTGAAAAAGTTAAATCATAATTTTTTCAACAACTTTATTTGAAAAATTTAGATTATAATTTTTTTCAATAACTTAATTTGCAAAAGTTAAATTATGAATGTTTTTCAATAACTTTATTGGAAAAAGTTAAATTATAATTTTTTTCAACAACTTTATTTGAAAAAGTTAAATTATAATTTTTTTTCAACAACTTTATTTGAAAAATTTAGATTATAATTTCTTTTCAATAACTTTATTTGCAAAAGTTAAATTATAATTTTTTAACAACTTTTATTGAAAAAATTAAAATATGAACTTCTTGTTCCAACAACTTTATTTAAAAAATTAAAATATGTTTTTTTTTAAAGATAAAAAATAAAATAAAAGTTTTAAGAATTATAACAATCATTTTAGAATATTTTGATATGTATGAATTTTTTTGGATTATCTCCCCTTTTCTTTATTATTCTTCCAGACATCAAAAAAACAAAAAACAAAAAAACAAAAAAACTTCCGGTTAGTTACAATGCACAATTGCTAAATGTTCTTAAAGCTTCTGTGGATCCCCGGTTCGGAATCCTTATTCTATTCATTTTAAAGAATTTCCGATATCCGTGTTTATGATTCCTGCCGGCAAACATATGTTGCAAAATCAATGTCTTGAAAATTAGCCATTTTTGTTTCATGTATATTTATGTGCTATGCATTATTTGCACAGCTGTTATTTGATTGGAACAACAAGTGTTTCCAATCAATGACTTGAGGTTTTGTCTGTCTAATAATTGTGTTATGTGTGGCTGTTAAAGGGATACATTTTTTGCAAATATCGGTTGCATTCTGGGTGCATGTGTGACACCATCGACCCTTTACACGCTAAGGTTCACATCTACGACACAACCAATTTAACTACTTTTTTTTTTCATTATTATAGGAGTTACATTCTCCCACTAGGCTTTTGAACTTATAGATGACGTTGGTTTGTTCTAGTGGTTTGAGGATTGTGAAGGCATTGTTTTTTACAACTAGGTTTTGGGCTTTAAATTTTTTATAATATATGATAAGTCTAAGGTTATTTTTCTCAGTGGAGGAAACGTATCTGTGGATAATATCTTTATGGCCATTTTTTCTAATTTAAAGCCTGGTTACATCTGGTTGTAATAGAAAACGTTAATTGTATTGGGATTTACGTTGGTTACACAACAACCATGTTATCCCGTCGCCGTATCATGCATAATGTAGAGTCTAGTGCTATATTACAACATTTATAGAGAAAACATAACTGCCCCCCTCCCAGTCCGAAGTTAGAGAAATTTTAGTCAACAACACACAAGTAATACACCATGACACCAACGTTAAAAAATTTAAAAAATTTGGAAGCAGTATATATAAGAACTCAGAAACCTGTCCTAAATATGGTTACTTTTCAATCCATCCAAAACATTTTAAAATGCTTATCGTAACCCCCTTCCCCTCTCTGACCCTGCTCTCACCTCAAAACTAGACACTCCCTCCCTCCTCACTGGGCACAAACGGCTCTGCACTTACGAACCGTTTTCCGACTACTACTGCTAATACTGTTCACCCTGTCAGCACAAGCAAATCTTACACACTCCTGACGATGTCTTCATGAAAGACAGAAAGCAACAAAATCACGACATGCTTCCAAGAGACAAATCTAATTATTAATTATAATTAGATTTGTCGGGTTAGGGTTAGATCTATACAAAAATAACATCATCAGAAAAACTGAAAAAAAAAAAAAAAGATGATATAACTATACCAAAGCTGTCTGTTGTCTTTAACAAGGTTTGTTTAAATGAAAA